>NW_026910698.1:0-18870 GCF_963691925.1 Scomber scombrus | reverse complement strand
CTGCATCTCTGAGGAATAAAAGCTGCTCTGCATCTCGGAATAAAAGCTGCTCTGCATCTCTGAATAAAAGCTGCTCTGCATCTCTGAGGAATAAAAGCTGCTCTGCATCTCTGAGGAATAAAAGCTGCTCTGCATCTCTGAGGAATAAAAGCTGCTCTGCATCTCTGAGGAATAAAATCTGCTCTGCATCTCTGAGGAATAAAAGCTGCTCTGCATCTCTGAGGAATAAAAGCTGCTCTGCATCTCTGTATAAAAGCTGCTCTGCATCTCTGTATAAAAGCTGCTCTGCATCTCTGAATAAAAGCTGCTCTGCATCTCTGAGGAATAAAAGCTGCTCTGCATCTCTGAATAAAAGCTGCTCTGCATCTCTGAGGAATAAAAGCTGCTCTGCATCTCTGAGGTATAAAAGCTGCTCTGCATCTCTGAGGTATAAAAGCTGCTCTGCATCTCTGAATAAAAGTTGCTCTGCATCTCTGAGGTATAAAAGCTGCTCTGCATCTCTGAGGTATAAAAGCTGCTCTGCATCTCTGAGGTATAAAAGCTGCTCTGCACCTCTGAGGTATAAAAGCTGCTCTGCATCTCTGAGGTATAAAAGCTGCTCTGCATCTCTGAGGTATAAAGCTGCTCTGCATCTCTGAGGTATAAAAGCTGCTCTGCATCTCTGAGGAATAAAAGCTGCTCTGCATCTCTGAGGTATAAAAGCTGCTCTGCATCTCTGAGGAATAAAAGCTGCTCTGCATCTCTGAATAAAAGCTGCTCTGCATCTCTGAGGTATAAAAGCTGCTCTGCATCTCTGTATAAAAGCTGCTCTGCATCTCTGAATAAAAGCTGCTCTGCATCTCTGAGGAATAAAAGCTGCTCTGCATCTCCGTATAAAAGCTGCTCTGCATCTCTGAATAAAAGCTGCTCTGCATCTCTGAATAAAAGCTGCTCTGCATCTCTGAGGAATAAAAGCTGCTCTGCATCTCTGAATAAAAGCTGCTCTGCATCTCTGAATAAAAGCTGCTCTGCATCTCTGAGGAATAAAAGCTGCTCTGCATCTCTGAATAAAAGCTGCTCTGCATCTCTGAGGTATAAAAGCTGCTCTGCATCTCTGAGGAATAAAAGCTGCTCTGCATCTCTGAATAAAAGCTGCTCTGCATCTCCGAGGAATAAAAGCTGCTCTGCATCTCTGAGGTATAAAAGCTGCTCTGCATCTCTGAGGAATAAAAGCTGCTCTGCATCTCTGAATAAAAGCTGCTCTGCATCTCTGAGGAATAAAAGCTGCTCTGCATCTCTGAATAAAAGCTGCTCTGCATCTCTGAGGTATAAAAGCTGCTCTGCATCTCTGAGGAATAAAAGCTGCTCTGCATCTCTGAGGAATAAAAGCTGCTCTGCATCTCTGAGGAATAAAAGCTGCTCTGCATCTCTGAGGAATAATAGCTGCTCTGCATCTCTGAGGTATAAAAGCTGCTCTGCACCTCTGAATAAAAGCTGCTCTGCATCTCTGAGGTATAAAAGCTGCTCTGCATCTCTGAGGTATAAAAGCTGCTCTGCATCTCTGAGGTATAAAAGCTGCTCTGCATCTCTGAATAAAAGCTGCTCTGCATCTCTGAGGTATAAAAGCTGCTCTGCATCTCTGAGGAATAAAAGCTGCTCTGCATCTGTGAGGAATAAAAGCTGCTCTGCATCTCTGAGGTATAAAAGCTGCTCTGCATCTCTGAATAAAAGCTGCTCTGCATCTCTGAATAAAAGCTGCTCTGCATCTCTGAATAAAAGCTGCTCTGCATCTCTGTATAAAAGCTGCTCTGCATCTCTGAGGAATAAAAGCTGCTCTGCATCTCTGAGGTATAAAAGCTGCTCTGCATCTCTGAATAAAAGCTGCTCTGCATCTCTGAATAAAAGCTGCTCTGCATCTCTGAATAAAAGCTGCTCTGCATCTCTGAGGAATAAAAGCTGCTCTGCATCTCTGAGGAATAAAAGCTGCTCTGCATCTCTGAGGAATAAAAGCTGCTCTGCATCTCTGAGAAATAAAAGCTGCTCTGCATCTCTGAGGTATAAAAGCTGCTCTGCATCTCTGAGGAATAAAAGCTGCTCTGCATCTCTGAATAAAAGCTGCTCTGCATCTCTGAGGAATAAAAGCTGCTCTGCATCTCTGAATAAAAGCTGCTCTGCATCTCTGAGGAATAAAAGCTGCTCTGCATCTCTGAATAAAAGCTGCTCTGCATCTCTGAGGTATAAAAGCTGCTCTGCATCTCTGAGGAATAAAAGCTGCTCTGCATCTCTGAGGAATAAAAGCTGCTCTGCATCTCTGAGGTATAAAAGCTGCTCTGCATCTCTGAGGAATAAAAGCTGCTCTGCATCTCTGAGGTATAAAAGCTGCTCTGCATCTCTGAGGTATAAAAGCTGCTCTGCATCTCTGAATAAAAGCTGCTCTGCATCTCTGAGGTATAAAAGCTGCTCTGCATCTCTGAATAAAAGCTGCTCTGCATCTCTGAATAAAAGCTGCTCTGCATCTCTGAGGAATAAAAGCTGCTCTGCATCTCTGAATAAAAGCTGCTCTGCATCTCTGAATAAAAGCTGCTCTGCATCTCTGAATAAAAGCTGCTCTGCATCTCTGAATAAAAGCTGCTCTGCATCTCTGAGGAATAAAAGCTGCTCTGCATCTCTGAGGAATAAAAGCTGCTCTGCATCTCTGAGGTATAAAAGCTGCTCTGCATCTCTGAGGTATAAAGCTGCTCTGCATCTCTGAGGAATAAAAGCTGCTCTGCATCTCTGAGGTATAAAGCTGCTCTGCATCTCTGAGGAATAAAAGCTGCTCTGCATCTCTGAGGTATAAAGCTGCTCTGCATCTCTGAGGAATAAAAGCTGCTCTGCATCTCTGAATAAAAGCTGCTCTGCATCTCTGAGGAATAAAAGCTGCTCTGCATCTCTGAATAAAAGCTGCTCTGCATCTCTGAGGAATAAAAGCTGCTCTGCATCTCTGAGGTATAAAAGCTGCTCTGCATCTCTGAGGTATAAAAGCTGCTCTGCATCTCTGAATAAAAGCTGCTCTGCATCTCTGAATAAAAGCTGCTCTGCATCTCTGAATAAAAGCTGCTCTGCATCTCTGAGGTATAAAAGCTGCTCTGCATCTCTGAGGTATAAAAGCTGCTCTGCATCTCTGAGGTATAAAAGCTGTGAGCATTAAGAAATGAAACTTTATGAAACAGTTGTCTCAGACTCACTGCTGATTTATAAAGCTGGACTTTATTTAATCACACAAACAGGAAACATGCAGCAAGGACAGGAAACTATTAAATATATCAAATAATCTATATTCATATGTACTTTGCAGTTATTCTGTTAGTTGAGGTTTTGAGTCGTTTGTTGATGCATTTAAATAAATAAATACTGAGACGCAATAAACAATCTAATCAGCTCCTTCAGTGAAAGCTGCTCAGCTGATTTCTCTCCTTCCTGCTCAGCGATCAATCAAACTGATCGGGAGCTAATCAATAAATGAGGTCACGCTTCGTTAACAACAGATGACATAACATGGAGGAGCTGCTGCTGAAGGACGGCTGCATGATTTACTGAGCTGAAGGACGGAGGTGTGAATCAAACCCTGGTGAAATGTGATCGAGGCGGGGGGGGGGGGGGGGGGGGGGGTGGGGGGGGGGAAGCATGACGTCAAGCCTTCAGAGCAGCTGTCTTTACTTCCATGATGAGTCTAAACTGTATTTCATCATGTAGGAACCAGACGGGGAGTTCTGGTCCTCTGAAATGAGGCCAACCAGGAAGTAACTGCATTCTATCAAAAGGCCACCAGGGGGCGACCGTTTTGGTGTCTAAAGTGAGAATCAACCTGCTGCTAAACATTTCCATCTTTTCTCTCTGAACTGAGAGCTCCCCCATGCAGCAGATCAGTATGAATTATAATGTTGAGGATAATCAGACATGCTGCAGGTTGTTCAGGTTGTTCTGTTCTTCATAAACTCTGATTAACATGCAGCCTGTTAGAGCACATCAGAGTGTTTATGCTCTTTGTAATGTGACTCCAGGTTGTTAAATAGAGACGGTCAGAATATTTCATTACAGTGCTGCAATCATTTAATCAGTTAGTCAAACAACCTAATACCATAGACTGTATATAACGTGACGTCACCCATTGGTTTGTGGTCTGCTGCTCGGAGGCCAATAGTATCGGATCTGAGCAGCGCCATCTTGAAAATTTCAGGTGCATGCTGGGAAAGATAAAAACAGGGATTCTACTTATATGGGCATCAGGAGGAGCATGAGGCGCCCTCCTGAACCTGTGAACCAATCAACCTGTCAATCACCACGTAGCCACGCCCTAATGCATACCCTGCTTTATCGTCACATATAAAATCAGGAAGGCCAAAATGTCCCAAATGAACATCATACTGCATTGAAGAAGGCTTTAAACTAGCGATTGAGACCATAAACACATTTTGAAAACGTTTACTGAGGTTAGAAATCAAGTGAGAAGTTGGTGAATTCTCCATTGACTTGTATAGAGACGGAAGTCCTTTTGACACCAAAACGGTCGCCCCCTGGTGGCCTTTTGATAGAATGCAGTTTTAAGTTACTTCCTGTTTGGCATCATTTCAGAGGACCGGAACTCCCCACCTGAGGCCGACCCAAAGTGTTTATTAGTGCTGTGAGGAGTAAAGGGAATGAAAGAGTAAAGGGGATGAAGGAGTAAAGGAGTAAAGGGGATGAAGGAGTAAAGGAGTAAAGGGGATGAAGGAGTAAAGGGAAGGAGTAAAGGAGTAAAGGGGATGAAGGAGTAAAGGAGTAAAGGGGATGAAGGAGTAAAGGAGTAAAGGGGATGAAGGAGTAAAGGGAAGGAGTAAAGGGGATGAAGGAGCAGCAGGTGATTGATTCCTGGCTCTCTGAATGAATGAATGAATGAATGAAGCATAAAGCTGCTGCAGTGAGTTTGCTCAGAGAACATTAATCTATATTACAGCTCTGCCTCCAATGTGCTGACTGTCACTTCTTCACTCTGACAGCAGAGATCCTGCTCTACAGCACGAGGCTCCACTCTGCCTCATATTTACTGCACTGAAACCTTCATTAATAATAAATATCACAAACAGATGAATCAGCAAACAACTTCAGGCTGAACCATCCGACTCAGTAAAGCTGCTGCAGGTTTGATCTCTCACTGTTTCCTCCTCATTAAGCTGCAACATCAGTTTAGCAATGAATCTGGATTCAATATTGATTCTTTAAATATAGACGGGCTCTAAATGTTGTGAGTCTGATGTCTGACTGGCTGTTATTGGTTCAGATTGAGCTGCATGAAGTCAAAATGTTTGTAGTTAACTCTGCAGCAGATCAGCTGACCTGAGATCTGTTTGTGTTTGTCACTCAGATATTATCCAGCAGAGTGAAACCAGAGTGAAACCAGAGTGAAACCAGAGTGAAACCAGAGTGAAACCAGAGTGAAACCAGAACTAAGAGGAGAGAACATGAGTCCAGTTGTATCTTCCTGTCAGTGCCGTTAACTAACTCCATGTTAACACTGCTGCTACTTTATTGAAGCAGCTTTTATCAGTTACTTTAAAAATATGAAACAAACCACCGATAATAGAAAGATAAAAACTCTCCTCTTCACTTTAACCTTTTAACTTCACTACTGAACTTCTTTTAAAATGTTTTACTTGATTTTATATATTCTATTTATTCTATTTTAACCCTCCTGTTGTTCTCGGGTCAAGGAAGGACATGAGGAAGAGATGAGGAAGGAAGGAAGGAAGGAAGGAAATGAGTAAGGAGGGAGGGAGGAAAGGAGGAAAGGAGGAAGGAAGGAAGGAAGGAAGGAAGGAAGGAAGGAAGGAAGGAAGGAAGGAAGGAAAGAAAGAAGGAACAGTCAAAACAGACGGGGTCAATTAGACCCGGGAGGACGACAGCAGGGTTAAAATCACTGTTATTTTAATTTTTTGATTTTTTGATTTATTTTGAGCTGAATTTATGAAAGCTGCAAAATAAATAAAGTGATTATTACTCAGTCTGCCAAGGAGCTAATGCTAATGCTAATGCTAATGCACCTCAAACACTTTAACGTTGGAGTCGATCCCTTGTTCATTATGAAGCTTTATGTGATATTAATGTTTCATCAGTGCTGATCTTGATTTCCTGCCTGATCAACAGAGTCAGAACCTGAAACAGCTGCAGGAACCAAACATCTGTATTCCTCCTCTGATTACGAACCTTTGAGTGTCTTCTTCAGGTGGGACAGGAGCCCTCCCAACCGCTGCAGGTCAAAGTAATCCACCTTCCCGTTGTAGAAGAGCTGCGGAGGAACGTATCCGTCTGTGGAGAGAAGAACACAGATTATACACTACATAATAAATATAATAATAAGATTATTAAACATAAACTATATAAACCATCTGCTGTTGCCACGGAAACAATCACATTAAGATACGGTTTGATTTCATTGTTGTTTTTAATGTTTTAACCTTCCTGTCGTCTCCCGGGTCAAATTAACCCCGTCTGTTATGACTGTTCCTTCCTTCTTTCCTCACTCCCTTCCTCCCTTCCTTCCTTCCTCCTTCTCTCTTTCTTTCCTCCCCATTACCTTCCTTCCTTCTGTCTGTCCTTCCTCCCTCCCTCCTTCTCCCTTTCTTTCGTCCCCCCTACTTTCCCCCTTCCTTCTTTCCTCTGTCCTTCCTTCCTTTCCTTCCTCCCTTCCTTCTCTCCATCCTTCTTCCCTTCTTTCCTTCCTTCTTCCTTCCTACATCCCTCCCTCCTTTCCTTCCTTCTTCCTCCCTCCTTTCCTTCCTTCTTCCTCCCTTCCTCTCTCCCTTCCTTCCTCCCTCCTTTCCTTCCTTCTCCCTCCTTTCCGTGTTCCCTCCTTTCCTTCCTTCATCCCTCCTTTCCTTCCTTCTCCCTCCTTTCCGTGTTCCCTCCTTTCCTTCCTTCATCCCTCCCTCCCTTCCTTCCTCCCTTCTTTCCTTCCTTCTACCTCCCTTCCTCTCTCCCTTACTTCATCCCTCATTTCTTTCCTTCTCCCTCCTTTCCGTGTTCCCTCCTTTCCTTCCTTCATCCCTCCCTCCCTTCCTTCCTCCCTCCTTTCCTTCCTTCCTCCCTTCTTTCCTTCCTTCTTCCTTCCTTCCTTCCTCCCTTCTTTCCTTCCTTCCTCCTCCCTTGACTTGAGGACAACAGGATGGTTAATCATGGTGTAATATTATTTTAGTTCTTGACTAGTCTTGTTTTTCTTCTTCTGTAAATAAAAATCAACTTTACAAGATAAACACGATCTGTGTCTTTCTCTTCATTTTCAGAGAGTAAAAGAACATTTCTCTCTCTGAGATGAAACGTCTCATCAGTTTATCTCATTATAACATTTTGTACATCGACCCAAAATATTTGACTGTAAACACAGTGAAGAAATAAATTACATGGTTTCTTCTTCTGCAGAGTATTCAGTATCTATTCTGAATCTCTAAAGTCTTTTTACTGGATACATGATGTCAGACTTTAACGGAAGCTTCTTTAACTTTATTATTAAAGCACAACTTGTCTGCAATTATCAGAGTTTTAAACCCGTTAATTTCTCCATAAATAGAAAAACCTAAACAATCTTCCTCAGTTTAGTGTTGGAACTTGTACATGATTTATAATATATTAGTTCTTGGTTCTTGAAAGAAGGAGAGAGGAAAGAAAGAGAGAAGGAGGGATGGAGGAAGGAAAGAAGGAGAGAGGAAAGAAAGAGAGAAGGAAGGAAGGGAGGGAGGAAAGAAGGAGAGAGGAAAGAAAGAGAGAAGGAAGGAAGGGAGGAAAGAAGGAACAGTCAAAACAGACGGGGTCAGTTTGACCCGGGAGGACGACACGAAGGTTCATTCATCAAACTGAGTCACTCACACTTATTATATCGTCAAATCTAATTAAAACAAACATATCAGAAAAAACATCAACTGAATAAAGAACGACTAATAAGAACAGTCCTGCAGTCGGCCAGCAGGGGGCGACACTTGTTCTGGCTCTACTTTAGTGGAGCTGTGATGATGATGATGATCTTATATGAGAGGAAGGTTAGAGCTCCTCTGTGAGTTAAAGGGTTAGATGAGAGGAAGGTTAGAGCTCCTCTGTGAGTTAAAGGGTTAGATGAGAGGAAGGTTAGAGCTCCTCTGTGAGTTAAAGGGTTAGATGAGAGGAAGGTTAGAGCTCCTCTGTGAGTTAAAGGGTTAGATGAGAGGAAGGTTAGAGCTCCTCTGTGAGTTAAAGGGTTAGATGAGAGGAAGGTTAGAGCTCCTCTGAGAGTTAAAGGGTTAGATGAGAGGAAGGTTAGAGCTCCTCTGTGAGTTAAAGGGTTAGATGAGAGGAAGGTTAGAGCTCCTCTGTGAGTTAAAGGGTTAGATGAGAGGAAGGTTAGAGCTCCTCTATGAGTTAAAGGGTTAGATGAGAGGAAGGTTAGAGCTCCTCTGAGAGTTAAAGGGTTAGATGAGAGGAAGGTTAGAGCTCCTCTATGAGTTAAAGGGTTAGATGAGAGGAAGGTTAGAGCTCCTCTATGAGTTAAAGGGTTAGATGAGAGGAAGGTTAGAGCTCCTCTATGAGTTAAAGGGTTATATGAGAGGAAGGTTAGAGCTCCTCTGTTAGTTAAAGGGTTAGATGAGAGGAAGGTTAGAGCTCCTCTGAGAGTTAAAGGGTTAGATGAGAGGAAGGTTAGAGCTCCTCTATGAGTTAAAGGGTTAGATGAGAGGAAGGTTAGAGCTCCTCTATGAGTTAAAGGGTTAGATGAGAGGAAGGTTAGAGCTCCTCTATGAGTTAAAGGGTTAGATGAGAGGAAGGTTAGAGCTCCTCTGAGAGTTAAAGGGTTAGATGAGAGGAAGGTTAGAGCTCCTCTGTGAGTTAAAGGGTTAGATGAGAGGAAGGTTAGAGCTCCTCTGTGAGTTAAAGGGTTAGATGAGAGGAAGGTTAGAGCTCCTCTGTGAGTTAAAGGGTTAGATGAGAGGAAGGTTAGAGCTCCTCTATGAGTTAAAGGGTTAGATGAGAGGAAGGTTAGAGCTCCTCTATGAGTTAAAGGGTTAGATGAGAGGAAGGTTAGAGCTCCTCTATGAGTTAAAGGGTTAGATGAGAGGAAGGTTAGAGCTCCTCTATGAGTTAAAGGGTTAGATGAGAGGAAGGTTAGAGCTCCTCTGAGAGTTAAAGGGTTAGATGAGAGGAAGGTTAGAGCTCCTCTATGAGTTAAAGGGTTAGATGAGAGGAAGGTTAGAGCTCCTCTGAGAGTTAAAGGGTTAGATGAGAGGAAGGTTAGAGCTCCTCTGAGAGTTAAAGGGTTAGATGAGAGGAAGGTTAGAGCTCCTCTGAGAGTTAAAGGGTTAGATGAGAGGAAGGTTAGAGCTCCTCTATGAGTTAAAGGGTTAGATGAGAGGAAGGTTAGAGCTCCTCTATGAGTTAAAGGGTTAGATGAGAGGAAGGTTAGAGCTCCTCTGTGAGTTAAAGGGTTAGATGAGAGGAAGGTTAGAGCTCCTCTGTGAGTTAAAGGGTTAGATGAGAGGAAGGTTAGAGCTCCTCTGAGAGTTAAAGGGTTAGATGAGAGGAAGGTTAGAGCTCCTCTGTGAGTTAAAGGGTTAGATGAGAGGAAGGTTAGAGCTCCTCTGTGAGTTAAAGGGTTAGATGAGAGGAAGGTTAAAGCTCCTCTATGAGTTAAAGGGTTAGATGAGAGGAAGGTTAGAGCTCCTCTGTTAGTTAAAGGGTTAGATGAGAGGAAGGTTAGAGCTCCTCTATGAGTTAAAGGGTTAGATGAGAGGAAGGTTAGAGCTCCTCTGTGAGTTAAAGGGTTAGATGAGAGGAAGGTTAGAGCTCCTCTATGAGTTAAAGGGTTAGATGAGAGGAAGGTTAGAGCTCCTCTGTGAGTTAAAGGGTTATATGAGAGGAAGGTTAGAGCTCCTCTGTTAGTTAAAGGGTTAGATGAGAGGAAGGTTAACGCTCCTCTATGAGTTAAAGGGTTAGATGAGAGGAAGGTTAGAGCTCCTCTGTGAGTTAAAGGGTTAGATGAGAGGAAGGTTAGAGCTCCTCTGTGAGTTAAAGGGTTAGATGAGAGGAAGGTTAGAGCTCCTCTGAGAGTTAAAGGGTTAGATGAGAGGAAGGTTAGAGCTCCTCTGAGAGTTAAAGGGTTAGATGAGAGGAAGGTTAGAGCTCCTCTATGAGTTAAAGGGTTAGATGAGAGGAAGGTTAGAGCTCCTCTGTGAGTTAAAGGGTTAGATGAGAGGAAGGTTAGAGCTCCTCTATGAGTTAAAGGGTTAGATGAGAGGAAGGTTAGAGCTCCTCTGTGAGTTAAAGGGTTAGATGAGAGGAAGGTTAGAGCTCCTCTATGAGTTAAAGGGTTAGATGAGAGGAAGGTTAGAGCTCCTCTGTGAGTTAAAGGGTTAGATGAGAGGAAGGTTAGAGCTCCTCTATGAGTTAAAGGGTTAGATGAGAGGAAGGTTAGAGCTCCTCTGAGAGTTAAAGGGTTAGATGAGAGGAAGGTTAGAGCTCCTCTGAGAGTTAAAGGGTTAGATGAGAGGAAGGTTAAAGCTCCTCGATGAGTTAAAGGGTTAGATGAGAGGAAGGTTAGAGCTCCTCTGTGAGTTAAAGGGTTAGATGAGAGGAAGGTTAGAGCTCCTCTGTGAGTTAAAGGGTTAGATGAGAGGAAGGTTAGAGCTCCTCTGTGAGTTAAAGGGTTAGATGAGAGGAAGGTTAGAGCTCCTCTGTGAGTTAAAGGGTTAGATGAGAGGAAGGTTAGAGCTCCTCTGTGAGTTAAAGGGTTAGATGAGAGGAAGGTTAGAGCTCCTCTATGAGTTAAAGGGTTAGATGAGAGGAAGGTTAGAGCTCCTCTGTGAGTTAAAGGGTTAGATGAGAGGAAGGTTAGAGCTCCTCTGTGAGTTAAAGGGTTAGATGAGAGGAAGGTTAGAGCTCCTCTGTGAGTTAAAGGGTTAGATGAGAGGAAGGTTAGAGCTCGTACCTTCGCTGCTGATGCTTCCAGGACTCTTTCTGCTTCCTTCGTCCCAGCAGGATCTGACGGCCGTGATGAGACGATGCAGGAAACAAACCATATACTCAGGAGGACACAACGCTGTGGGATGCTGCTTCAAGACACAAGCACACACACACACACACACACACACACACACACACACACACACAGACACACACACACACACACATTTATACACACACACACACACACACACACACACACATTTATACACACACACACACACACACAAGCACACACACACACACACACATTTATACACACACACGAATAAGTATCAGTAACATTCTACATCAGTATATTAATAATCAGCAGATAATTAAATTATATTTTAGGTTTTGAAGAGACGTGAGTCGATGTGTTAAAGTTTTCAGTTATAAATAAATAAGTGTTGGTAAGATGATGAATTCATAAATGAGTTAAACTAGATTTAAAAGCAGCATCAGGTTTGTTAAAATGTACATTTAGTATTTTTGTTGGTTTTATAGGAGATAAATTCAGACTGAACTCAGCGGCTCCGCAGCAAGACATCATGGATGTCCGAGTTACGCCCAGTTCAATATAATCAATATATTAAAGTTTGTTGGTTTTATATCATTTGAAATGACATTTGCACCATTTTTTACCAAAAGTAAGACTGAATGCTCCTGAAAATGTCAAATGGTGTAACCACAAAAGAATGATACATATTACATATTTTATCACCTACAGTGTATTTAAGTGGACTTATACTAATAATGACTTCATTTAAAACATGTAATTCCCCCCCTCCTCCTCCTCCTCCCCCTCCTCCTCTTCCCCCTCCCCCTCCTCCTCCCCCCCCCCTCCTCCTCCTCCTTCCTCCCCCTCCCCTTCCTCCTCTTCCTCACCCCTCTGTTACTGGCGTTTTCTTGGAGAAACTTCCTGAACTTATTCAGGAAAATGTATCGAGACGCTTCACCCTGAAACACAAAATAACATTATAGTGATATTAATCATCTATAAATAACATTATACTGATATTAATCATCTATAAATAACATTATACTGATAATAATAATAATAATAATAATAAACGTACCGTAGTTTTGTCCTTGTTATTGAGCAACAGTCTCAGGATCTGAACCTGCAGCTCTTCAACAACTACGAGGAGAAAATGAGACGATTTAATAAAGTTTAATAAAGTTTAATAGAGTTTAATAAAGTTTAATACAGTTTAATAAAGTTAAATACAGTTTAATACAGTTTAATAAAGTTTAATACAGTTTAATAAAGTTTAATACAGTTTAATAAAGTTTGCTGCATTAACTGGCAGTGATTAGTTCTGTAAAAACACCAAAACATAGAAGTTACTGTAAAGACTCTACAGCTGGTCACATGACAGAGTGATCACAGCTGGATGAACAGATGAATGAGTGAATGTGACCTCTGACCTTCGATCCTCTTCTTCAGTCTCTGGCAGCCTCTCTCGTAGGCTCGACGTCTCAGACGCTCGTCGGCACTTTCTTCCTTCGGATCCCGCTCGTCCTTCCCCTGAGACACAAAACAATAAATATAACAACAATAACAACAACTAGAAAATTCCAGGTAAATGTTGAGTGCCACGGGGCTGCTGCCGGAACGAGTACACGATTTATTTCCAGTGTTCAAAAGTCACCCTGATCATATTCTGGTTTCCAGTATTAAGTACATCTTACTAGTCAGTATCAAGTGTAATGTACTTTATTCTCAACTTAACATCCCTGAAAATATTAAGTAAATGTTAATCATATTTAAGCATAAATAATATTTATTTAAACTAATTAAAGTCCCTGTAAAGTAAGAATAAATATGTTCTGAGTTTGACATACCACAGAAAAGTGTGTTGTTAACCACCCTGCCAAATGTGAATGATTAAATAAATCGCTAAATATGTGAAATTAGGCTTCAAAGTTGTGTAAAAATCAGCCTCTGTCTATGCTCCCAAACGCTGTGGGCGTTCCCGCCAAGTTCACTGAAGCCCCGCCCCCTACCGAGTGTCACCTGTCAATCAAAGTCACCACCTCTACCCCAAACATGGATGCTATTACTGAGAGCTAGCTCGGTTAACTGACAAAACAAAAACAGGAATTAGCCAATCACAAAAAAGTAGCTCAGTTTCTGCCCAGCAACAGGTTGCTAAGGGCAGCTAAGGCTCTACGGTTGCTATGGCGATGTCAGAATCTGCTTGGAAAAAATTCTCAAAATGCCCCAGAATTTGGCTTCTGACAAGGTCCCGAACAATTGCAAACTGTGAGAAAACCGTAACTCCTGTCCAAAGACCAAAAACACTGTGAGAGACACAGAAGCCGGCAGATTCTGACAGTGTTTATTTTATTCAGATATTTCTTAAAATGAGCGCGTAAGCTCAGTGTGAAGACAGAGTGAGATTCTTTTGAAAAAAAAAGACGATTACATTAGGGTCAATGGGGAGCGAGACAGGTATTGCTGCCGGTCTCGGCCCCCCCGTTTACATTTTGTGCAGAGCCCGCCTGTCAACGTCACATTATATGAATCCCAACACCTATGTCTACATTTTGACAACAAATTATTTGTCTCCCTTTTACGGTTTGGCCGTGAGCTCGAGTTAAAAATAAAAATTAAGGTTATTTTTTACTGCTTCTCGCACTCAAGCTAACTGACGCTTCCACTCTAACTTTGAAGAAAAGAAGGAAGGGAGGAAGGTAGGGGGGAGGAAAGAAAGAGAGAAGGAAGGAAGGAAAGGAGGAAAGAAGGAACAGTCAAAACAGACGGGGTCCATTTGACCCGGGAGGACGACACAAAGGTTAAAGATCAGCTGGTAGCAGCTGTTTGGATGAGTAATTATAAGTTATTATATATTATAATATATTATTATAAGTTATAATATTGAGGACCAGCAGCCGTACCTCCTTGTCGAAGTGCGTGGGCCACCATGTGGTGGGAATCAGCTCCTCTAGTCCCGCCTCCTTCACCCTCAGAGGAGTCTTCACGTAGAAAAACACCACGGAGCGAAGAACGTCGAACGTGACAAAGTTAAAGATTCAACATCACAGGAACCAACAGAGCTTTAGTTACTTTACTTACTTTAGTTACTTTCTGTTTTGCTATTTAATTTAAATCAATCAGAACATGTGAAAGCTTAATCTGATTTTAACAGTAATGAACTTTTCTTCTTCTTCATGTTCTATTTAAAGTTGAACTCTTCTTCTGCTTCCTGCTTGTTCTAACACTGACTTCCTGTCTCAGTGAGTATAACGCTGACTTCCTGTCTCCACTGATCTGAGGTCAGTATCAGTGAGAAAAGGATATAAGACGTTGCTCAGCAGGTATTTTCTGGACTTCTCATGATGCAGGATGGCTGTAGTCAGACGCAGGTAATGGATCTGAAACATCAACACAAATACACATTATACACAATATATATTTTTATTATTTATTTTATTTTTAATTATTGGATGGAAGGGAGGGAGGAAGGAAAGGAGGAAGGAAGGAAGGAAAGGAGGAGGAAGGAAGGAAGGAAAGGAGGGAGGAAGGAAGGAAGAAGGGAGGGAAGAAGGAAGGAAAGGAGGAAGGAATGAAGGGAGGAAGGAAGGAAAGGAGGAAGAAGGAAGGAAAGGAGAAAGAAGAAGGAAAGGAGGGAGGAAGGAAGGAAAGGAGGAAGGAAGGAAGGAAAGGAGGAGGAAGGAAGGAAAGGAGGGAGGAAGGAAGGAAAGGAGGAAGAAGGAAGGAAAGGAGGAAGAAGGAAGGAAAGGAGGAAGGAAAGGAGGGAAGAAGGAAGGGTTAGGGGGTTTAATGAAGCTTGACCTGGAAGCCGAGGTCGGGGATGATCGGGGAGAAGCGGTACGCTCTCAGCAGTGACATCATCAGCTGCTTCAGACACTCGTTCACCTCGTAGTCCTGAAACAGGAAACAGCAGAGACAGGTTGGTACTGTGATGATGATGATGATGATGATGATGAAGATGATGAAGATGATGATGAATAAAGTGTAATGTGTGTGTTTACCTCCATGAGGAGCCAGAACAGGTCGAGCAGCTGCTGGATCAGAGGATGCTCATCTACTGAACCGCCTCCCTCCAGAATCCCCAACAGGAAGTCCATCAGCACGTCCTCGACCAGGGTAAACCTTACACTGCACACACACACACACACACACACACACACACACGGACACACACACACACACACACACACACACACACACACACACACACACACAGACACAAATATAAACCTCATTGACCATAAATGGATAAACTCATATTCATGTTTCTGCTCTTTTTAACTGATGAATAAAAACTATTAATGTTATATTTGACAGAGAGAAGCAGAAGCAGAGACAGAACAGAAGTTCACCATGAGAGGAGCGAAGTGGTTGAAGATGTGAGCCAGCGTGACGAGGATGGTCGGTTCTCCATGAAGTCTCCACATAGACATGTCTTTCTCCTGCAGCTTCTCCTCCTGCAACAACAACACAAGCTGCTCATTAACTCATTAATCACATTCACCTTCAAAACTAACTTCAGCTTCACTAATCAATTAAACATTAATAATTAAATGCCCTAATGCATACCCTGCTTTATCGTCACATATAAAATCAGGGAGGCCAAAATGTCCCAAATGAACATCATACTGCATTGAAGAGGCTTTAAACTAGCGATTGAGACCATAAACACATTTTGAAAACGTTTACTGAGGTTAGAAATCAAGTGAGAAGTTGGTGAATTCTCCATTGACTTGTAGAGAGACGGAAGTCCTTTTGACACCAAAACGGTCGCCCCCTGGTGGCCTTTTGATAGAATGCAGTTTTAAGTTACTTCCTGGTTGGCCTCATTTCAGAGGACCGGAGCTCTCACCCTGTCTCCTACCTGTCTCCTACCTGTCTCCTACCTGTCCTCCTCTCTCTTACCTGTGTATCGAGGGACGTGGACAGGACATTCTTAATGTATCCCAGCAGTTTCTGAGCTTTCATCAGGTCTGCAGTGGGGGGGTTCTGGAGGGGCAGGTATCCCTCCACCGGATACAGTGAGGCACAAACAGGTTAAGGACACAAACACACTCATGAATTGATTCTGTATATTTAAACACCTGCAGGTGTGTCAGCCGCAGGTGTGTCAGCTGCAGGTGTATCAGCCGCAGGTGTGTGTGCTGCAGGTGTGTCAGCTGCAGGTGTATCAGCCGCAGGTGTGTGTGCTGCAGGTGTGTCAGCCGCAGGTGTGTCAGCTGCAGGTGTATCAGCCGCAGGTGTGAAGCTGGGCTGTGCATCAGCTGCAGGTGTGTGTGCTGCAGGTGTATCAGCTGCAGGTGTGTGTGCTGCAGGTGTGTGTGCTGCAGGTGCGTGTGTTGCAGGTGTATCAGCTGCAGGTGTGTGCGTTGCAGGTGCATGTGCTGCAGGTGTGTGTGTCAGCTGCAGGTGTATGTGCTGCAGGTGCGTGTGCTGCAGGTTGCGTGTGCTGCAGGTGTGTCAGCTGCAGGTGTGTGTGCTGCAGGTGTGTGTGCTGCAGGTGCAATCAGCTGCAGGTGTGTGTGCTGCAGGTGTGTGTGCTGCAGGTGCATCAGTTGCAGGTGTATCAGCTGCAGGTGTGTGTGCTGCAGGTGTGTGTGCTGCAGGTGCATCAGCTGCAGGTGTATCAGCTGCAGGTGTGTGTGCTGCAGGTGGTGTGTGCTGCAGGTGTGTGTGCTGCAGGTGCATCAGCTGCAGGTGTGTGTGCTGCAGGTGTATCAGCTGCAGGTGTGTGTGCTGCAGGTGTGTGTGCTGCAGGTGTGTGTGCTGCAGGTGTGTGTGCTGCAGGTGTGTGTGCTGCAGGTGTGTGTGCTGCAGGTGTGTGTGCTGCAGGTGCATCAGCTGCAGGTGTGTGTGCTGCAGGTGTATCAGCTGCAGGTGTTGTGCTGCAGGTGTATGTGATGCAGGTGTGTGTGCTGCAGGTTAAAGGATATCTCAGAGGTCTGCTGCCGAAGTTAAAAGCCACCGACTCTTTGAAGGAAAGGCTGATGGCCGGAAAATAAGCCACACCTGGACCCATCTTAATGTTGGGTGAAGGCGGTTCCCAGAGACTGTCCATTACTAAGGACACACAGAGCACAGCGTCAACACACACACACACACACACACACACACACACACACACACACACACACACACACACTGAGACCCTTCCTGTAGAAGCACTCACAGGCAGAAGGTGATGGTTCCCTCGTCCAGGTCGATCAGACAGCTGACGATGTCTCCGGCCGCCCACGACTGACAAAACACCACAGAACACAGAACACGTTATTTATCTCCCTCCTCAGTCTGTGTGTGTGTGTGTGTGTGTGTGTGTGGTATATATGTGTGTGTGTGTGTGTGTTATTTCATCACCTTTCCGTAGTTGGTGGTCGTCACGTTCCACTTCCTCACTCTGTTTCCATCGTACGCGTACGAATCAGGAGTGTCGGCCCACGCCCTCCTGACAGGAAGCACACACACACACACACACACACACACACACACACACAACACGCACACACACACACACATACACACACACACACAGCACTGTCAGAACACTTAATGCATCATGGGACATGTAGGCGCTGCACGCCTGACTCAGGAAAATTCAGCCTGAGTCTGAAATCACTTTTTATACATATATAAATAATATGTATCTGTGTGTGTGTGTGAGTGTGTGTGTGTGTGTGTGTGTTGTGTGTGTGTGTGTGTGTACCTCCTGGTTAAAGCGGCAGTTAAGTGTACACCAGCCGATCTGCATCAGGCCCTGTGAGGAGATCAGAACCTCGTAGGCCCATTTCCCTTCAAACAAAACAACACAATATTACAAACAACATCAGCAGTGTTTTAATTCCTTTAAGTCTCAAACTTCTATCAGACTATTTACTATTTCTTTTACATTTCTCTCTTTTTTGGTCTCACACTGAATCAGTTTGATCAAGTTTACAATTTGTTCTTTATAATGTGCACACACACACACACACACACACACACACACACACACACACACTCACACACACTCACACACACACCTACACACATCACACTCACACACACACACACTCACACACACACACTCACACACACACACACACTCACACACACACTCACACACACACACTCACACACACACACACACTCACACTCACACTCACACACACACACACACACACACACACACACCTACACACACTCACACACACACACACACTCACACACACACCTACACACACTCACACACAGACACACACACTCACACACAGACACACACACTCACACACACACACACACTCACACACACACTCACACACACACTCACACACACACTCACACACTCACACTCACACTCACACACACACACACACACCTACACACACTCACACACACACACACACTCACACACACACCTACACACACACACACACCTACACACACACTCCACACACACACCTACACACCACTCACACACACACACACAAACTCACACTAACACACACTCACACTCACACTCACACACACACACAAACTCACCTACACACAACTCACACTAACACTCACACTCTCACACACACAGAAAGAACACACTCTCACACACACACACACCTACACTCACACACAGATCAGTGAGGTTGTGTTTTGCTGCAGTACCACCTTTCAACCACTGGGTGTCGCTGTGCTGCTGAGTTTAAACTGAAGCTTCACAAACATGATCTGAGTTACAGTGTAGCAGCAGACACGATGTTTACCTTTATAAACACAGGTGGAGGCTCTGATGGAGCTGAAGTTACTGTGTCCGATCACCTGGAATCACACAAGTTACATCATTACATCATTACATCATTACATCATCTCATCATTACAAAATCATTACATCATCACATCATCACATCATTACTCATTATATCATTCCCCCCTCCTAGGGAGGAGGGAAA
>NW_026910697.1:0-17500 GCF_963691925.1 Scomber scombrus | reverse complement strand
AAACTCTCTGTTCTTATAATAAATGCTTTCAAACGTCCCCATAAACCATAAGAACGAGTTTTATTAAGTGTGTGAAATGTCAGATTTTTAAGATTTCTGATTTTCTGACTGTGGCTTATATATTTTTATGCATTTATAGATCAGAAAATATGAAGGCATCTGGAAACTGACATATTTAAAAGTAAAAATGATGGCTGTTACTTTCATTATCTATTAAATAATAATTAGTTTAATCCCAAAAAAAGGAAGAAAATTGCTGAAAATTTAAGTTACGATTGTTGTTTTGTCCACAACATAAAAAATATTCAGTTTATTTTCATAGAGTAAAGAAACCAGAAAATATAGCTGTAATTAAAGAGTTCAAAAAATACAATAAAGGCACAAAAACACATTTATCTTATTTCCTAATAATTTCCCAGAAAGTGAGTTTAGTATTGATATTCACCCGCTGTGTGATTATGTTTTAATTACAGTGAAAGTGGAGGGAAAGTAGTTATTAAGTGCCTCATTTATATGAATTACTAAGAAGAAAAAAGAAGGGAAATTATAGCTGGAGAGTTTTTATTCTTCCTGAAATCTACCGTTCACTATGAAACTACTCATTTTAATTTAAATGCTTTTCTTTCATTAATTAAAAAATCATCTGTTCTTAATTATTATTATTATTATTATATTTTAGGTTTAATCATTATTCCTAGGAAACGTCTCAAGCAATTTTACTGAAATGAACATATATCAAAGTAAAAAAATAAGGCAGCAAAAGCAACATTTACAAAAGTTTACACCTTGAAACAGCTGATTTTGTCGATAAAATGACAAATAAATTGGATTAATAACAGTGAGACGGACAGAAAGGAGCCGCCGCTGGATAACCTTTAATAAAAATCTCTGTCGATCGACTTATCAATCGATCATCCGATTTCAGCTCAGTGTTTCTGTTCAGTCTGAGACATTCATCACACCTGCTCCACTGACCCCCGAGTCCCGAGTCCGAGCAGCAAATATACAACAGTTACCATGGCAACGTCGTCTCCTCATCAAATCCATCGGATCTCACCGTCGTCCTCGGTGATCCCCCGGAATAACCGCCTTAATAAGTCCGCCTTAAACCTCCGTAACCTTTTCCTCACAATATCTTCCAACGACTCCTGGAATAAATCATTCAGGATCCCGAAAAGAAAGAAATCCTCAAGAACCTTGAATCTTTATGTTTTCCAGGAGGCGGAGAACCGGATCAAAAGGCTCCTGCAGCCTCGACAAGGATCCTTGAAACCTCCTTAAATCACAAAAGGAGTTTCTTAACGACCGAATTCCTGAAATCTCACCAGAATCCTCATTTTATACGAGAATAATCACATTTTAAATAACATCTACTGCATATTTAGAGGCTATGACATAAAAACACATATATTATTATTAATGTTTTCAGTAAATATATTCCCAATGATGCTATTAACATGAAATATTCACCAGACTTTGGTTTTAACTCAAGAAATCCAAACATAAGATAATAAATAAAGTTATGTGGAATGACACACTAATAAAAAGCAGCACCAGCTCTTATCTGTGCACATTAGTATCAGCTGGCTTAGTTCATACTGATGAGCTATAAAAAGGTTTTTTGTTACCAAGGTGTCAAATAAGAAACGTCTCATGAAGGTTTAAAGCAGTGAGTTCTTCTAACACCTTCACAACACAGTTTTAACCCTTAAACAGGCAGCGAGCAGCAGATACAGACTCCTTCACACCTTGTAAGTGGTTTTCAGTTGTATGGGCCTTGAATTAAGTAGAAGTGGAGCTTGTGGTCGGTCTGTACGTTGACAGAAATGACCGTTAACACCTTGTTAAGTGTTGTCCTCGAGTCAAGGGAGGAAGGTAGGAAGGAAGGAAGGAAGGAAGGAAGGAAGGAAGGAAGGAAGGAAGGAAGGGAGGAAGGAAGGAGGGAAGGAAGGAAGGAAGGAAGAAAGGAAGGAAAGGAGGGAGGCACAAAGGAGGGAAGGAAGGAAGGAAGGAAGGAAGGAAGGAAGGAAGGAAAGGAGGGAGGAAGGAAGGAAAGGAGGGAGGAAAGGAAAGGAAGGAAGGAAGAAAGGAAGGAAGGAAGGAAAGGAGGGAGGAAAGGAAAGAAGGAAGGAAGGAAGGAAGGAAGGAAGGAAGGAAGGAAGGAAGGAAGGAAGGAAGGAAGGAAGGAGGGAAGGAAGGAAGGAAGGAAGGAAGGAAGGAAGGAAGGAAAGGAGGGAGGAAGGAAGGAAGGAAAGGAGGGAGGAAAGGAAAGAAGGAAGGAAGGAAGAAAGGAAGGAAGGAAGGAAAGGAGGGAGGGAGGAAATAAGGAAGGAAGGTAGGAGGGAGAAAGTAAAAGAGGAAGGGAAGAAGGAAGGAAAGAAGGAAAGAGGAAAGAAGGAAGGGAGCAAGGTAGGGGGGAGGAAAGAAAGAAAGAAGGAGGAAGGGAGGAAGGAAGGAAGGAAGGACAGAAAGAAGGAAGAAAGGAAGGAAGAAGGAACAGTCCAAACAGACGAGGTCAATTTGACCCGGAAGGACGACATGAAGGTTAAACCAGCTTTTTCCTGTTTTTCTAATAATTTGCACCACATTTTCCTTTAAATGTCAAATTAAAGCTCCTGTAAAGTAAGGTGGTACTGATAATCCTTACATCTTATTGGTCTATATTATATCTATAGAGACACTCCTGCAGAAAGCTTTCTATATAAAGCTGAAATAAAAGTGTATTCTGAGAGACTGAGCGCCTTCAAGACTAAAGACATGCTGTTAGCTTGAAGTAGAGGAACTAAAGAGAGGCTACGAGGAGGCGAGATCGTTTCCACAGATCCTGCCTCTCCCTTTCATGGCTCTCCATCTTTATCCTCTGTAAAAAAAAAACAGCCAACCCAAGGTTATCTCTGCCATCCGTCCGCCTCCGAGTCTCGTCAAAGCCGGAGGAAGGAAGGTTGGATGATGAGCTGTTTTCCCTCTCAGAGCTGCAACCAAATCTGTTCACAACACCGGTGTGATGAAGAGAAATGTAACACACGACGCGCTCATATTAACGGTTATTTTATCTGCTAGTTATAATCAAGCGGGGAGTTCCGGTCCTCTGAAATGAGGCCAACGCGGAAGTAACTTAAAACTGCAATCTGTCATAAGGCCACCAGGGGGCGACCGTTTTGGTGTCAAAAGGACTTCCGTCTCTATACAAGTCAATGGAGAATTCACCAACTTCTCACTTGATTTCTAACCTCAGTAAACGTTTTCAAAATGTGTTTATGGTCTCAATCGCTAGTTTAAAGCCTTCTTCAATGCAGTATGATGTTCATTTGGGACATTTTGGCCTCCCTGATTTTATATGTGACGATAAAGCAGGGTATGCATTAGGGCGTGGCTACGTGGTGATTGACAGGTTGATTGGTTTAATATCATAGTTAACATTAATGTGCATTACTGACAAAGAGTAAAGTTTAGTAAAGTTACGAGTCACTGTGTGCTAACAAAGCTCCGTCCTCATGCTCTTCCTGATGCCCATATAAGTAGACTCAGTGTTTTTATTTTTCCCAGCATGCACCTGAAATTTTCAAGATGGCGCTGCTCAGATCCGAAACTATTGGCCTCCCAGCTGCAGTGTGAGGATTCAACTCTTAAACTCGTCTTCAATTCTTAACTTTTTATGTTTGATTTTTTGAATAAAAGAAAAACTCACTTCACTAAAGTTACAGATCAATTAACCGCCTTTGAAACTGATTTATGACCAACTTCCAACCAAAATGTGATGAGATCTGTTCAACAAATCCTTCATAAAAATATGAATATCGAGGTATTTGGCCCTAGTTTAGTTTCTTTAGTCATTCAGTCTGATTGGTTTAGTACTTTGAGGTACATCTAGTAGAGAAACTAACTGTTATTGTCTTGATTGATGAAAAATCAAAGGTTTCCATGGTTACTTTTCAATACTAGTTTCTCATTGTAAACTATTATTAACCCTTATATACTGTTCAGGGTCTGTTTTTGTTGACTGTTTGACTCGAATTTATTCAGAAAACTACAGAATAAACTCTCTCTGCTGTCTGGAGGCTTCATCAAGGATTAATCACCAGTTTATTAATGACTGATGAGGTTATTCATGAATGATTTGAGGTTGTGAAATTATGTATAGAGACTAATGTTGAGGGGATAATGTGAAATACCCAAATATGGTTAAAAAGACAATAATCAGGAGGAAAAGGAGAATTTCTATCATTTGCTGCTTTAAAAAACTGCTGAAATGATTATTTATATGATCAGAACTGCTGCTAATCGATGAATCACTGCAGCTGTAGTATTAAAAGATGAGTCTGGGAGAAGTTTGAAAGAAGTCTGGATGTTTAAAACCAGTTTGTGCATCTCGACATCGCTGCACGAGTCACACAGAGTTCACCGAGCTGCTGAAACAATGCATCTGTAAATGTGTGCACTCATGCAGAGCAGCAGTCCCATTACACCTCATTATTGATCTCCAAATTAGTGGCCAGGTGGTGTGAGGGACAACTCCCCCCGTTCCCCCTTCCCACCTCCTCTTAGTCCACACACCAGCCAGCGGGGGCCTCTGATTGGCCGAGGCCTTTATGACTGTGGATTGATGAAGGCAGGAGCGGCGTGGAGGCCTGCGAGGAGGCTTTTCTCTCTTTATTGCCTGGAGCTCGCAGGCAGGCAGCTGGGGGAAGAGCGCTCCCACTCCCTCCCCAAACAATGCAGCCATAAAGAGCGGAGAGAGACAATCCCGTCGGCTGACCCGTTCACCTCCAGCGGGAGGAGGAGGAGGAGGAGGAGGAGGAGGAGGTGACACATTGATAAAACACAGCGGCTTTATCACAGGAAACGTCTGCGTGTGTCGGAGCTTCAGAGCTGCTCAGCATCACAACGACAGGACGAGGAAAAGTACATTTAACCCCTTATGTACTGCTGTAAAAACACCACAAATGTCTTTTACTTTTACTAATTTAATGACTTATACTTTTTTATAGATGCTACTAATGTTTGTCCATTGAGGCTGTTCTGGGTCAGATTATCTCTGTATCTATTGTCATGTGTTTTAGTGAAATGAATAGTTAATAGTTTTAATAAGATAGTAGTTATGAGGATTTGCACAAATTGTTGAATATTTCAACCCTTACATATGATTTGGGGTCAAATTTAACCCATTTTTTACATTTGTCAGCTGTAAAATCACCCCAAATATTCTTTTACTCTGGGATTTGATGACTTAAACTGATCTAAAGTGGCCCAAAATGTACAAAAATGAAAATATTGTAACCCTTACATAATGTCCAGGGTCTAATTTAACCCATTTTTTTTCTTTTTAGAGCTGTAAAAACATCCTAAATGTTCTTTTATTCTGAAATTTGATGACCTAAAGTGGCCCAAAATCCACAAAAATGAAAATATTTTAAAATGTTATACTGGGTCAGATTATCTCCGTATCTATTGACATGTGTTTTAGTGAAATGAATAGTTAATAGTTTTAATAAGATAGTAGTTATGAGGATTTCTTTTTATGATGTAGCAGTGAAGACTGATGGCTCTAATGGTTATACAATAAACCCAAAAGAGACTTAAATTGACTAAAGAAACCTAAAAACTACCAAAAAAAGATGAAAAAATGACTAAAAACAACCAACAGTTAGTTTGAGTGACAGCTGCCATCTAGTTACCATGGTAACTATGAGATGGAGTGACTAAAGAGACTCAAAACTACCAATAAAATAACATTAACATCATTACTACTATGTTATATGTTCATGTCTGAGGTAACATAGGACATGATATTGTGTGATAGGAGATGTTTAGTGGTGTAAAAGCTAAAAAATACACTCTCTCTGCTCTCTGAAACATGAATCAAGGTTTAATCACATTTATTGATCAGTCAGATCGACTATTGATGCTTTCTAAACACATCTGTGCTTCAATGTTTGGTAGAGACACTTTTTATGAGGAGAACAAACTGTGAGGGTTAATATGAACAGTATGTGAGGAGAGAATATGAACAGTTAAGGGTTAATCAAGTATTAAAGTTGAGTTTACAGGTACTTGTACTTTACTTGAGTGTTTCCATGTGATGCTACTTTATACTTTCACTCAATCATTCATGAATCACCTCATCAGTCATTAATAAACTGATTAATCCTTAATGAAGCTTTTCAGAGAGCAGAGAGAGTTTATTCTTTAGTTTTTTACACTAGAAAGTTGAAATATTTCCATTTGTGTATATTTCGGGTCACATTTATGATTAAAATAAAAGTTTTTAAGGTGTTTTTTTTTCGTTCTCTGAAATGTAAAAATAGGTCAAAATAGAGCCAGAGCAGCATTTAAGGGTTAAAAACTGTGAAGCTGTGAATATTCAAGCAGTTTGTGGAAAAGAAAACGATTCAGCGACAAATTTGATACTTTAAAAATGATTATTAAGCAAATAAATACTCATCATCTTCTACTTCAACCTGCTTAGATGTGAAGATTTTCAGCCTTTCTCTGTTTTTATTATCATCACTAAACTGTAAAGCATCTGCAGGTCACTTAAAACAAGATATTTATATATGAATCTTTAATTATTATTGTTTATATTCTTTTTTCGTACCAATTTACAAGCAGACTGCCCTCATAAAGATTTATAATGGTTGTAAATGAGTTATTAATTAGACTGTAAACACTTCATAAAGCATTAATTAACAGTTATAAATGAGTTATAACATAATTATCAATGCAGGGTTAGGCTCCCATTTAGTCTCATCTCATTATAAACATTAATTTATGACTTATAGATATTTATAACTGTTAAAAAGGAGCCTCATTTTAAAGTATAATACACTTATCCATTTTATTTATGAGCTCATGAAATGCAACGAGGATGAAACAGAATCATGCTAAACTTTTTATTCATGATTATATATTCTACACTTTACAATAAGGCTCCTTTTTAGTGTTAAAATAGTTTATAGTCATAATTAGATGCTAAGAAACATGAAGACAAGGCTGAGAATACAGATCAATATGGGATCACTATTTGGCAGCTCACTGCCACTGAGTTATAATAACTGCTTATTAATTATTTAGAAAGGGTTCAAACCTTTCACAAAGCCTTTATATAAGGGGAGAATGATTGTATTGTTTTTAATATATATATAATATTTAAAATAACTCATTTAAGTCCATATTTGAATCTTATATTTCTTTATTTTTTTCCTTATAAACTGAATGTAATGTTTGTAGAAGAGTTTCTGGCAGGAATAAAGAAACCTCTCACAACATGAAATATTAAAAGAAGAATGAACTCTGCGCCGGTTAGCTGTTCTTTTATTTCTCTCTCTCTCTCTTTTTATTTTTGTACCTCTCTTAAAGGTGCATTTGGCCTTCCTGCAAACTCTCTCTGAGCTTTAACGATTACAGACGTGCTCCATCTTACATAAGACGGCGTGATGGACGGAGGATCATAGAGCAGCAGCCTGAGGCCCGACAGGCTCGGCCTCCTCTCTCTCTCTCCCCTCCCTCTATCTCTCTCTCTTGTCTCTCTCTCTGTCTCTCTCTCTCTCTGTCTCTCTCTCTCTCTCTCTCTCTCTCTCTCTCTCTCTGTCTCTCTCTCTCTGTCTCTCTCTCTCTCTCTCTCTTCTCTCTCTCTCTCTCTCTCTCTCTCTCTCTCTCTCTCTCTCCTCTCTGTCTTCTGTCTCTCTCTCTGTCTCTCTCTCTCTCTCTCTTCTCTCTCTCTCTGTCTCTCCTCCTCTCTCTCCTCTCATCTCTCTCTCTCTCTCTGTCTCTCTCTCTGTCTCTCTCTCTCTCTCTCTCTCTCTCTGTCTCTCTCTCTCTCATCTCTCTCTCTCTCTCTCTCTCTCTCTCTCTCTCTCTCTCTCTCTGTCTGTGTTTACTGTAATAGTATGGAGGCTGTGATCCAGGCAGTGTGCCGACGGAGGCGATGGTGCTGATACAGAGGAGCGTGGAGGAGACGCGACGCTGTGGTCTGAATCCTAACAGCTGCTCAGAGGTGGAGGAAAATAAAACAGCGACTCTGAAAACATCACAGCTCACTAACACCTGGAGCTTTAAAGCTTTAAACGCAGGTCTGACAGCAGACGGAGCTGCTACACAAAGAAAATGACATATTTATACTTCTCTGAGCTGTAAATACATCAGTGTCATCAAGTTTACAAGTTCTACATCAGATACTTCTAATACTACTACATGTACCAGAGGTACTACTATAACAAGTACTACTATAGTTTAAAACTACTGATAATACTACTGATACTGCAACAAGTACTTTCAGTACTACGCCTGCAAATACAACTACTATAAAGTACTTTAATGTAGAGTACAATATTACTACTACTTCTACCCTTTTTAGTTTTACTTATGCCATCGCTGGCTGCTGCAGAATAATACTACTAGTACTTCTACCAGTACTACAAATGCTACAACTACTACTTATTTCATTACAAGTTCTACTTCAGGTACTTCTGATACTACTACATGTACTAAAGTACTACTATAACAAGTACTACTACAGTTAAAACTACTGACACTGCAACAAGTACTTTCAGTACTACACTTGCAAATAAAACTACTGTAAGTACTTTACTTTAGTGTACAATATTACTATATTTACTACTACTACCATCGTTAGTACTACCACTGCTACTACTGGCTGCTGCAAAAGACTAATACTGCAAAAATAATACTACAACTACTTCTACGAGTACTACAAATGCTTACGTTACCACATTTATTACAACTAGTACTGATTTCATTACTAGTACTACAAGTCCAACTTCAGATACTTCTGCATGTACTACAAGTGCTACTATAACAACTGCTACCATAGTTAATACTACTAACACAAAACTACAAGTGTTTTGAGTATTACAACTTCAAGTACAACTACTATAACTACCTGAAGTGTTACTACTAGTACTGCATCTACCATTGTTAGTAGTACTCTGCAGAGTTACACTACTACATGTACTAGTACTTCAACTGTTCCTGCTACTACTACGACTACTGATGTTACTACGCCTGCTGTTACAACCACTGTTACTGATACTGTTGTAGTTTTAAACAGGTGCAGTACTACTAACCCTGTACTACTGTAGTACTACATCATGGATACTTTCACTTAAAGCGTTACGTCACTGTTTTACACTTCTATAAAGTCACAAGAAGAAGAAAAAGAACCACAATGCAACTGGACACCGACTTTTCATTAAAACCCCCAGCGTGTTGTTAAACCCCTCACACACACACACACACACACACACACACACACACACACACACACACACACACACACTGATGACATCACTGTGCTCAGCTCACCTGAGAGGGGGGCAGCTCTCCGGCTCTCCTGCTGCTGAACGTGTGAACGCCGGCGGCCGCCACCCTGCCGGCCGTCTGGAGGTTGATGGGGGACGTCTGCAGCGGCTCCGAGCTCGCCGCCTTCTGTCCGTTAATGTGTGCGGTCACCATGGAAACGGGAGCCTTGGCCGGCACCACGGAGATGGCGATGCCCTGGCTGGGAGGCTTGATGAGAGACAGAGGCTTGGTCGACCCTACAGGACAAGTTCTGACTGCCAGCTTCTGCAAAGAGACGTGATGTCACTGTTAGTACTTTCATAGTATTTATACACAGATGTGATGTCACTGTTAGTACTTTCATAGTATTTATACACAGACATGATGTCACTGTTAGTACTTTCATAGTATATATACACAGACATGATGTCACTGTTAGTACTTTCATAGTATTTATACACAGACATGATGTCACTGTTAGTACTTTCATAGTATTTGTACACAGATGTGATGTCACTGTTAGTACTTTCATAGTATTTATACACAGACGTGATGTCACTGTAAGTACTTTCACAGTATTTGTACACAGATGTGATGTACTTTCATAGTATTTGTACACAGATGTGATGTCACTGTAAGTACTTTCACAGTATTTGTACACAGATGTGATGTCACTGTAAGTACTTTCATAGTATTTGTACACAGATGTGATGTACTTTCATAGTATTTGTACACAGATCACACATCACTGCTGTGAGACAAACACAAACAGTTACTGTGTGCTATGCAGCAGTACTACTGAGAGTACTACCAACACCTGAGACAGTACACAGCAGTACTACTGAGAGTACTACCAACACCTGAGACAGTACACAGCAGTACTACTGAGAGTACTACCAACACCTGAGACTGTACTACTTTACTAGTAGCACATGAAGTATTTTCTGGACTGAAAGTAGACGACAAGTTTGATTCATTGACAGAAAGACTGAAACACAAACAAGTACTGCGAAAGTAATAATACTGGAAGTACTTCTACCTGTATTACATATGTTACTACATTAGCTATAACTGCTGCTGCAACTACAACTAGTACTTCTTTCATTACTACTATTAGTATTACTACTTCAGGTACTTCTGCTACTACTACATGTACTAGAACTGCTACTACAATAAGTACTACTACAGTTAATACTACTGACACTACTTCTGATACTACGTACTTTCAGTACTACGCCTGCAAATACAACTACTATAAGTACTGTACTGGAGTGTGTAATACTACTACTGCTACTGCTGGCTGTTGCAAATACTAATACTGCAAAAATAATACTACAAGTACTTATACCGACTGTTTAAGTTCTTAATACTGCAACAACAACTTCTACTTTTTCATTACAACTACTATTAGTACTACAAGCTCTACAATAGATACTTCTGCTACTACTACATGTACTAAAAGTGCTACTACAGTTAATACTACTGACACTACTAATACTAATACTACTAATACTAAACTACAAGTGTTTTGAGTATTACAACTTCAAGTACAACTACTATAACTACCTGAAGTGTTACTACTAGTACTACATCTACCATTGTTAGTAGTACTCTGCAGAATTACACAACTACATGTACTAGTACTTCAACTGTTCCTGCTACAACAAATACTACCATAGTTAATACTACAGCCACAATACTACAACAAATACTTTTAGCTTTACAACTGCAAATACAACCATTTGTTAGTAGTTGTACAACTCCTCCCATGGTTAGTACTACTCTTGCTACTGCTGCAAATACTACTACTACAAACTGCTATATACAACTACAACTACTACTTATTTCATTACTACTATTAGTATTACTACTTCAGGTACTTCTGCTACTACTACATGTACTAGAAGTGCTACTACAAGAAGTACTACTACAGTTAATACTACTGATAATACTACTGATACTGCGACAAATACTTTCAGTACTACGCCTGCAAATACAACTACTATAAGTACTGTACTGGAGTGTGTAATACTACTACTGCTACTGCTGGCTGTTGCAAATACTAATACTGCAAAAATAATACTACAAGTACTTATACCGACTGTTTAAGTTCTTAATACTGCAACTACAACTTCTACTTTGTCATTACAACTACTAGTACTACAAGTTCTACTATAGATACTTCTGCTACTACTACATGTACTAAAAGTGCTACTATAACAAATACTACCATAGTTAATACTACAGCCACAATACTACAACAAATACTTTTAGTTTTACAACTGCAAATACAACCACTACTCATTTAATGTCACATAGTACTCCTGCTACTGCTGCAAATACTAGTACTGCAAACCTTTATATAATAAAACTACTGTTACTGTATAAACTGCTGTTACTATTGCTATTACACCTGCTGCTATTAAAGCTGCTGTTAAACTACTACATGTACTAGTAGTTCATCTGTTCCTGCTATAAAAAATACTACCATAGTTAATACTACAGCCACAATAATACAACAAATACTTTTAGCTTTACAACTGCAAATACAACCATTTGTTAGTAGTTGTACAACTCCTCCCATTTAGTTAGTACTAAAAACTGCAAATACAACTACTACTCAGTTCATTACTACTACTAGTACAAGTCCAATTTCAGATACTTCTGCTACTACTACTTATACTACAAGTGCTACTATAACAAATACTACCATAGTTAGTTTTAGTTTTACAACTTCAAATACAAATACTACTCATTTAATTTCACATACTACTGCTGCAAATACTAGTACTGCAAACCTTTATATAATAAAACCACTGTTACTGTATATACTGCTGTTACTATTGCTATTACACCTGCTGCTATTAAAGCTGCTGTTAAACTACTACATGTACTAGTACTTTAAAAGCTGCTGATACTGCTCCTGGTACTACATCTACTCGTTGTGCTACTAGTACTCTCAATAATACTACTAGTACTACTGTTGCCGGGTAAAAAACATTCAGAAATATGTAATAATTGAACAGATTTACCTTTTAAATGTTCTAATCCTTTGTGGCCTGCTGAGGACTAACAGCTGCTGCTAACAGGCTGAGCTAACGGTCAACCAGAAACACAGACAGCAGCTTTCAGACTCTAATGTGGACAGAAAGCAGCAGAAAGAAAGAAAGAAAGAAAGAAAGAAAGAAAGAGGCCTCGTCCACATAGCGTCAGACACTCTGCTGCTGCTGCTGCTGCTCCTAAAGTCCTACCCACCAGACCGGTATCATCATCATCATCACACACACACACACACCCTAACCCATCCCCCACCCCGTCCACTGCCTCCTCCTCCTCCTCCTCCTCCTCCTCCTCCTCCTGCTGCTGCTGCCTGGAAAAAGAAAAAATACATCTTCCAAAGCAGAGATAAGTACATCTCGCTTTCCCTCCTCTGCTTCACTACTGAAAAGAAGAGACTCTTTAAATATTTTATATTCCATCCCGCTGCCCCTTCTCATCCCGCCGCTGCCTCTTTTATGTTTTTTTTTGTATGGACTACAGTGGTTTGTGGGTGAGGGGGGGAGGGAGAAAGGGAGAGAGGGATGTCTTGTTTTTTTGGGCAGCCGCTGTTAAGATACAAAGATTTCTGAGCAGGCAACATGGCTTACAGTCTGAAAGCATCTTCAGACCCGAGTGTCCTTCAGTAATTACTCAGTAGATGCATCAACAGAGAGGCGGGGTAGCGGATCGACAACATCAAACGCCAAGAAAACAAGTTGCTTACATGTAACTCACTATTTCACCTGAAGGCTTTATTTTACACGCTTTTTAATGGAGTCATTTAATGTTTAATGTTCAGGACATTAGGGTTAAAACTGAAAAAACTGTTTGAATTTGTGAGTTTTTATTTGTATTAATATATAATAGTTATTTTTTAGCACTTTAAACTGACAAAATACTTTATTTTTATTGTGAAATTAGTTTCTTTACACACTAAAAATAATGTATTTCCTGTTAGTTAAAGAACTATCAGTCTAATTCATTCATTAATTAAACTAAACCAACTTAACTCTTAACACTATTTAAGTAAATTCACCTTTAAAAACCTGAATATTATGCAGAACATTATCAGGAATTTAGTTTAGTTTAGTAGTTTGATTTCATTATATTTGTATTAATATGTAGTTGTTAATTTTTAGAATCTTAAACTAATAAAATACTTCATTTTTATTGTGTACTTTAAGGAAGTTAATGAAATTAGCTACTGAAGCGTTAAACTACACACTTACAAACTAAACCAGCTTAACTCTTAACACCATTTCAATAAAATCACCTTTAAAAACCTTTAAAATGACACTCGACATTTACAGGATATTAGTATAAAATTAAAGGAGGAGCTTTTTTTTTCAAAGTTTCTTAATTCAATCTTTGTATTTAATTTTTTCTCTCTCTTCCTCTTTGAGTGGAAGAAAGCATCCAACCCCCATCTGCCCACCTAAAAAAGCTCCATTAGAGCTCTCTATTATCCAGGCAGAGTGCTGTGGGGGATGAGGGGGACGAAGAGGAGGAAACAAGGGGAGGAGGGGGAGCTCATTTAAGGCCCCACTGCTGCCGGAGATGCTGCATTCCTAATCCGCCTTAAAACACCAGCGAGCCGCCTTAAGGTGGAGCTGAAGAGTTAAAACCGAGGGAGTTCAGTTTCCTGCTTTTGTGGCTCTGAATCTGCTCTGTTGTCACTTTCTCTCCCCGTCTTTAAATAATCCACTAATGTGTGACGTTATCCTGCTAATTCTCTCAGTTAGAGGTTGGGAATCATCCTGATTTAGTCCTTATTGTTGTACATGTAAAAGAAACCTTGTTAAGATTAAATGGAAGGAAAATGTAGATATTGAATGAAATGATTCTTTCGGTGACCGATCTTTGAACCCACACAGTACAAAACCCACAGATATTACAGGAGTCCTCACTCATATAATATTATTGGTTTAGTTTTTTTTATTCCACACATTGTTCTTGTTAAACTGGTGACTACATTTCCCATGATGCAACCTGTCTTCCTCTCAAGGTGTGGCTAGTGCTGATAAAGATGTCCACTTCATTGATCTTTGTTATGATGTCATTGTTTTTAAAAAAAAGCTTCTTCTGGTTGGAAGATTAATTCAAAATGAGCTTTTTTGGCAGATTTCATTTGTAGACGTCTGTTTTTTGTGCTGTAATGTTGCTGCTACTGTTAATAACAATACTGCTGTTACTATAATAACTGCTATTACTCCAACAGGTACAAACTTACACATTAGTACTTAAACTGCATCGACTACAACTGTGTGAACTACTGCTAAAGGGTCAGTGAGGTTTTTTCTTTGTCTCCATGTGGTTTAGTTTAAATTTAAAGAGTTAAAATATGAAAATAAACGTATGAATAACTTCACACATTCTTTTTTTGTGGACCCAGCATCAAATTTCTGCTTTTAATCCATTTTGAGAGAATATATTAGAGGATTATGGCAAAAATGTCTAAGTGGTGTAACCATTAAAACTTTGTACCAAATAATTCAACTTGCTTAAAAACAGTAAATTGTCAATAAAACACCATATCAACTAGTTTGGCATGATCTTAAATTAAAACTTTTTATTAAATAAAGGTAATGGAATACAATTGTTCTAAATATTACATTTACTCTGGGTTACCATGGAGATCAGGAACCATTTACATGTTTTAAATGAAGTCATTATTAGTATAAGTCCACTTAAATACACTGTAGGTGATAAAATATGTAATATGTATAATTCTTTTGTGGTTACACCATTTGACATTTTCAGGAGCATTCAGTCTTACTTTTGGTAAAAAATGGTGCAAATGTCATTTCAAATGATATAAAACCAACAAAAATACTAAATGTACATTTTAACAAACCTGATGCTGCTTTTAAACTATTTTAACATATTATAGAATTCATCTTACCAACACTTATTTATCACTGACCCTACTATTAAACAATAGCACAACCTCGACTAATATAAGTGTAACTTTAACTTCGGCTAAAACTTTTACAGAAGTACTACTAAGAATTATAACAACTGCTGCTACTGTTTATATTAATACTAATGCGACTATAATGACCATATTTACTCCAACAACAACCACAACTAATAAAAGAACAACACCTTACTGTAATTACTATTGTGTTATAATATTTGTAGTATAACAACAACTGCTATCAATACTGTTTATTAGTATATTACTGCTATAATGCACACTGCTGCAACAACTAAGACTTTTAACTATAACTATTAATATACTATTACTACTAAAACCTACAGTAGTGCTTTGGTAAATGGACTGTACTTATATAGCGCCTTTCTAGTCTTTTCGACCACTCAAAGCGCTTTACACTACAACTCATTCACACACATTCATACACTGATGGCAGGCAGCTACCACGCAGGGTGCCAACCTGCTCATCAGAGGAATCTAATCATTCATACACAGTTGGCACAGCAACGGGAGCAATTAGGGGTTAAGTGTCTTGCCCAAGGACACATCAACATGCGGACTGGAGGAGCCGGGAATCGAACCACCAATCTTCCAATTCGGAGGACAACCGCTCTACCTCCTGGGCCACAGCCGCCCTAAATACTGCTGTAAATACTATTAGCAGTACTAATGATGCTGAAACTACTAGTACTTCAGTTCTATAACCGCTGCTACTGTAATAACTCCATGGTGCTACTATCTGTAACAATTACTCTGATTATCAATCAATCTGATGATGATTATATTGATTTATTGACGATCCTTTGGCCTAGAAAATGTGAGAAAATTGTGAAAAAGTGTCTTTACAAACTTCCAAGGTGATGTTATTACATGCATGTCGTCGTTTGTGGTCCAACAAAAATTTAATTTAAATAAAAACAACTCGGAATATATTAAGTTTACAATAAAAGTAAAGTATATTTTTACTTAAAACAACTGACTGATTATCTAAATAGTTACATATTTTGACTGATACTAATAAAATAATATGTTTATGCACAAAAGCAACAACTGTCTGATGTATTGTTAACATATTATTTATTTTTTTGTCATTTTTAAGCACATTTTCTATTTCACACCTGCCTCATCTGGACCTACTGAAGGATTAATTTCGGATAAATGACATTTACCTGAACCGGACACCATGACTCAGATCAGTAGTTGTATAAAAAGTGGAATAAGCTGGTTTTAATACTCTACAAACCTGCTGCAGTGTTAGAAGTAATATAACCCAGATTCACCGCCAGAGCTTCGGTGACAAAAGCAGAAAAAAAGTCTTTTATAACGAATGATTTCACAGCCGAGACCTCCGCAGCACACAGTATTAAACCCCAACTCTCCAGAAAGCCCCCTGCAGTTATTCACATGTTGTTATTTATTAATTCCCCTTCAACAACAAGCGTGGTGGGCCTCATTGTTTCAGGGGATCAATGTAATCCACAGGCAGCGGTGCACTAGGACCCAGGGGGCGACACTCAGCATTCAGCATTTGTTCGAGCCGGGGCAACTCTGATTGTCTCAAAGGTCACTCGTTTCAAAGCCTCTCCAAAGCTGGAGAGCACAGACTCGCCCCTCCTGGAGAGAGCCGAGGAGAAAGTGAATGAAGGAGTGGAGGGGGGGGGGGGGGGGGGGGGGGGGGGGGGGCAGGTATCAGAGAGCCACGTTCAAGACGTTTTTAAAGACACCTGCGACCGGATTAAAGAAAGAAACGATGCTGCATATGTTATATGAGTGTGATAAAACTAATGACATGATGTTGGGCACACATTTGATCAAAAACCCCTCACTATGTCTTTTGGGAGTACTACCAGATAATGTTCACATGTCAAAACGCCGAAATTCATGGTGCGTTTAGCTATGATAACAGGGTGCAGGATAACTTTGGAAATCTCCCACTTTGTCCACTTTTAAGGAATGGATTGAAGTACTAAGCTCAGTGGCAAGCTATGAGCGGGTCACCTATAGAGTAGGTTTATAAGTACTTTCATAGTATTTGTACACAGATGTGATGTCACTGTTAGTACTCATAGTATTTATACACAGATGTGATGTCACTGTAAGTACTTTCATAGTATTTGTACACAGACCTGATGTACTTTCATAGTATTTGTTCACAGATGTGATGTCACTGAAGGTACTTTCACAGCAGCAGTACTACTGAGAGTACTACCAACACCTGAGACAGTACAC
>NW_026910696.1:15000-17126 GCF_963691925.1 Scomber scombrus | reverse complement strand
CTGGAAGGTGCTGCTTTGTGTGTATTATCCAGGTCACAGTGGGAGGAGATGGTGAGCTGATATTTCATCCAGCCCATTAACCCTGCGATGCCAAGTGAATCATATATGATACATGAGATTTAAAGAGCTCTACATCCTGAAAGACTTCATGTAATATAAGAATAATAATAGAGTAATGATCTTTAATAGCGTTTCAAAGTGCCGAAAGTTCGACAGTACAAGATAAAACTACACCATAGAACAGACGTAATAATATAAACATAAAAAACAGGAGATAGATAAAAGAGAAGAGATTTAACCCTCCTGTTGTCCTCAAGTCAAGGAAGGAAGGAAGGAAGGAAGGAAGGAAGGAAGGAAGGAAGGAAGGAAGGAAGGAAGGAAGGAAGGAAGGAAAGGAAGATGCAAGGATGGAAGGAAGGAAGGAAAGATGGAAGGATAGAAGGAAGGAAGGAAAGAAGGAAGGAGGGAGGGAGGAAGGAAAGACAGAGAGAGGGATGGAAGGAATGATGGAAGGGAGGAAGGAGGAAGGAAGGATGGAAGGGAGGAAGGAAAGAAGGAGGGAGGGAGGAAGGAAAGATGGAAGGAAGGAAGGAAGGAAAGAAGGAAGGATGGAAGGAAGGAAGGAAAGATGGAAGGATGGAAGGAAGGAAGGATGGAAGGAATGATGGAAGGGAGGAAGGAGGAAGGAAGGATGGAAGGGAGGAAGGAAAGAAGGAAGCAGGGAGGGAGGAAGGAAAGAAAGAATGAAAGAGGGAGGAAGGATGGAAGGAAGGATGGAAGGGAGGAAGGAGGAAGGAATGATGGAAGGGAGGAAGGAGGAAGGAAGGATGGAAGGGAGGAAGGAGGAAGTAAGGATGGAAGGGAGGAAGGAGGAAGGAAGGAGGGAGGGGGGAAGGAAAGAAAGAGAGGAGGGAGGAAGGACGGAAGGAAGGAAGGAAGGAAAGAAGGATCAGTCAAAACAGACGAGGTCAATTTGACCCGGGTGGACGACACAAAGGTTAAAAGACTTTACTGACTCAGCCGACCTGATCCCCTCGGCAGATCATAGTCCAATTTTTAAGGCGTGGATATTTTTGCCAATAGGAATAAATACTGTTGAATTAATAGATATGTTGTAGCTTATTTGATGGTAAATTCCTGTTTAAAGATGTGTGTATCAGATTAGATACAGCAGGTATAGAAGCTCATTTATTTATTGCATTTCATGTTGTGGCTGATATGAGCTCTATGCAGGAACTATAAGGGGTTAAAAATGTTCTGTTCTGTATGTTATTGTTTGTTTTGAAGTCAAAACTAGAGCATTAAAGTTGTAGGTGGTGATATGAGCTTAATGCACGACCTGTAAGGGGTTAAAAATGTTGTATTCAGTATGGTTTTATTTGTTTAAAAGAGCACGTTATGGATGAATCAAATATGATACAAAGCAAAACACCTCAACTTATGCACTTTTACACACATACTCTAACCTCCATTTCTGCTTTTCTGCACAAAGATCTGCTGCTACTGCTGTAATTCATAGGTCAGCATAGACTAACTTATCTAAGGCGGCTCCTTGAGTTATAGCTTCCTTTTTATTTGGGTCAAGAATTTAACGGCACACCATCGTCTCTGCTGTCATATGCTTGAATCACCTCTTCCTGATGGGCTTCAGCCTTCAACGTGTCTGACACCATTAAAGGAAAATTCTGCTTATCTTTCCCATCTTTCCTTCCTTCCTTCCCTTCCTTCCTTCCTTCCATCCTACCTTCCCTTCCTTCCTTCCTACCATCCTACCTTCCCTTCCTTCCTTCCTCCCTCCTTTCCTTCCTTCCTTACATCCATCCTTCCATTTTTCGTTCCTTGTCTTCCTTCCTTCCTTCCTTCCTTCCTTCCTTCCTCCCTCCTTCATTTTTTCTTCCTTCTTCCTTCCTTCCTTCCATCCTTCCTCCCTCCTTCCTTCCCTCCTTCCTTCCTTTCCTTCCTTCCTTCCTTCCTTCCTTCCTTCCTTCCCATCCTTCCATCCTTCCATCCTTCCTCCCTTCCTTCTTTCCTTTCATTTCCTCCCTTCCTTCCTTCCTTCCTCCCTCCTTCCTTCCTTCCTTCCTTCTTTCTTTCCTTCCTTCCTTCCTTCCTTCCTTCCTTCCTTC
>NW_026910696.1:0-10000 GCF_963691925.1 Scomber scombrus | reverse complement strand
AGGGAGGGAGGAAGGAAGGAGGAAGGAAAGGAGGAAGGGAGGAAGAAAAGGAAGGTAGGAAGGACGGAGGAAGGAAGGAAGGAAGGAAGGAAGGAAGGAAGGAAGGAAGGACAGAAGGAAGGAAGGAAGGTAGGAGGGAGGGAGGAAGAAAGGAAAAGAGGAAGGGAGGAAAGAAGGAAAGAAGGACAGAGGAAAGAAGGAAGGAAGGAAGGAAGGAAGGAAGGAGGGAAGGAAGGTAGCAGGGAGGGAGGGAGGGAGAAAGGAAAAGAGGAAGGGAGGAAGGAAGGAAAGAAGGACAGAGGGAAGAATGAAGGGAGGAAGGTAGGGGGAGGAAAGAAAGAGAGAAGGAGGAAGGACGGAAGGAAAGAAGGAAGGGAGGAAGGAAGGAAGGAAGGAAGGAAGGAAGGAAGGAAGGAAGGAAGGAAGGAAGGAAGGAAGGAAGGAAGGAAGGAAGGAAATGAGGGAGGAAGGAAGGAAAGGACAGAGGAAAGAAGGAAGGGAGGAAGGTAGGGGGGAGGAAAGAAAGAGAGAAGGGGGAGGAAGGAAAGGAAGGAAGGAAGGAAGGAAGGAAGGAAGGAAGGAAGGAAGGAAGGAAGGAAGGAAGGAAGGAAGGAAGGAAGGAAGGAAGAAAGGGAGGAAGGAAGGAAGGAAGGAGGGACAAAAGGAAGTAAGAAAGGGGGATGGAGGGAGGAAAGAAGGAAGGGAGGAAAGAGAGAGGAAGGAAAGAAAAAGAGAAGGAGGGAGGGAGGAAGGACAGACGGAAGGAAGGAAGGGAGGAAAGAAGGAACAGTCAAAACAGACGGGGTCAATTTGACCCGGGAGGACGACAGGAAGGTTAAAAAAACCCTGAGTCAGGAGGATTGTGGTGAGTTCTTGTTTGCTCTTTTATGTTTGTAATATATATAATATTTAGGTGCATTTAACACTAATTATTAAAGCTAACAGCAGTTAAACCATACTGTTAACCACTAATGTTTAGTTTAAAAAGAACTTAAGTGAAGAAATAGCTTAAAATGTGAAATAAAGTTGATTCATATAACTAATTATATATAATTAGGATTAACAAATTATTAATCAAAGTTGAGCCTGTGTGATGCCATTGGTGATATCTTACTTCAAACTCTCAGCAGTTTTGAAAGAACAAGAAAGTGCGCATATGAAGAGTTTGGTTGTTTTCGTCAAAAAAACCCTTTCCGTTCCGGTGTTGTAAGGCTTTGGAGCTTGGAGCCAATCTAGGAATCTCATTTTGTATCTGCGTTAGTTTAGACGCTTCAACATATCCCACAAGCTCTGCGATTTCAATCTTGGAATCTCATTTTGAATTCATGTTAGTTGTTACCCCTCTCACTGGGGTCAGTTGTTTAGTAGCATTGCAACATTTCCATTTCCTACAATTGTTCCAGTGGCTCATGTCTCATCAGGTTGCCCTGGTAAAATACAGTAATGTCCAGGGGGGAAAAAAGAGGAACAGAAAGTAGATAAGTGGGGGGAATACAACTATAAACAGTAAGTTTCAATAAAAAAGTCCATTTGTTATTTTTAGGATATTTAAAATCAATAGAAATTAGACTTAATTAATTAATTTGTCAGGTTAAATTGGAAGTTATGTATAAAAGAAAAGAAAAGAAAAGAAGAAAAAAAAAGAAAGCATTCCATAAATCCGGACGGACTTGAATACAACACCTCTGATATTTCCGACTTCCGCGCCGACGGAAATACTAGTTTACGGGAAGCACATGAACGCACCACCAACAGCCCAGTCAGTCAGGAGCTGAGAGAGAGAAGAGAGAGAAGAGAGCAAGGTAGGAACTGTTGAATGTCATTATCTTTAAATTACTGACGATAAATACTTCTACGCCACCACCAGAAACATAAATATAACTTTAAACACACTCTTTTCATTGTAGAAAAGTTGTGATTTATATTTTAGCCCTCGCTTGGCAGCTAACTCGGCTAACCCAGTGCTATGGTTAAACTGGTGTGCGTGTTATCTGGTGACTTCCTCCCATTACATTACATTACGAGAGGGTTGAACACACAATTTAACTTACTAACTTAACTTTGACATCAAACCGATGAGTGAGTATGTGGATTAAAGCTACAATTTAAATGCTTTAAAGTCACAAATTAACACGGTCACCAATTTAACACGGTGACCAGATAAAACGTAACACCGGCCCGAGCAGCTGTCAAAACAAAACCATTTCCTTCTTAGCTCAACTTAACTTTGCTATTAGTTAAATCTGTGCTTTAAAGTTACTTGTGTAATTATAAAACAACTATATGACAAGTGATTTATGAAACAAGATCTCAAAAAGTGTCATTTTTTTAGTTTAAAGTAATGTTTAAAAACAGGCCATTTTTGTTGTGGGTGTAACTGAAGCTAATCTTAGCTGTCCACGCCGGAATAAACTTTTATATAGTTAAATGTTATCGTTTTTATATGCTGTCAACAAGGCGGCGATAATATACTTTAATAGACTATAATCTGTATTAACTAATTAACTAATGATGAAGCCGAAATTTAATGTTTTTGTATGTTTTTGGAGTAGTTTGAGACACGGAAGTGACTTAAAAAGCAGCAATACTTAATGAAAATAACCCAATATAACATAATTAAAGTGTCAACAGCCTTTAATAGTCTGTGGAAATATATATAAGTAGTGATGGAAGTATTCATATGCTTTATTTCACAAAAAAAATACACATGCATTTGTGTAAAACAGTGTATGCAAAAGTAAAAGTCCTGCATGAAAAATCCACTTTAAGTAAAAGTACTTCAGTATTATGAGTGATGTAGTATGCAGTATTACAGTAAAAGTACTGCAGTATTATGAGTGATGTAGTATGCAGTATTACAGTAAAAGTACTGCAGTATTATGAGTGATGTAGTATGCAGTATTACAGTAAAAGTACTGCAGTATTATGAGTGATGTAGTATGCAGTATTACAGTAAAAGTACTGCAGTATTATGAGTGATGTAGTATGCAGTATTACAGTAAAAGTACTGCAGTATTATAGTGATGTAGTATGCAGTATTACAGTAAAAGTACTGCAGTATTATGAGTGATGTAGTATGCAGTATTACAGTAAAAGTACTGCAGTATTATGAGTGATGTAGTATGCAGTATTACAGTAAAAGTACTGCAGTATTATGAGTGATGTAGTATGCAGTATTACAGTAAAAGTACTGCAGTATTATGAGTGATGTAGTATGCAGTATTACAGTAAAAGTACTGCAGTATTATAGTGATGTAGTATGCAGTATTACAGTAAAAGTACTGCAGTATTATGAGTGATGTAGTATGCAGTATTACAGTAAAAGTACTGCAGTATTATGAGTGATGTAGTATGCAGTATTACAGTAAAAGTACTGCAGTATTATAGTGATGTAGTATGCAGTATTACAGTAAAAGTACTGCAGTATTATGAGTGATGTAGTATGCAGTATTACAGTAAAATTACTGCAGTATTATGAGCGATGTAGTATGCAGTATTACAGTAAAAGTACTGCAGTATTATGAGTGATGTAGTATGCAGTATTACAGTAAAAGTACTGCAGTATTATAGTGATGTATTATGCAGTATTACAGTAAAAGTACTGCAGTATTATGAGCGATGTAGTATGCAGTATTACAGTAAAAGTAGTGCTCTGATGTTTTCAGTTGGTGTCTAATACATAATAATAATAATAAAGTCTATACTCGAATAAATTCACGTGTATGAGAGAGAAGTCTCTTCTGTCTCATTGTGTCTGAATACAAGTTTGAAAGCATGCATGGCCGGCCTTACTAGTAATAGTACCAGTATTACTATAATATAGATTACACCAATCTTCTGAGGTAATGTGAGAACAATCTAAAGTGTAATAATAAGGAGTTACACCACAGGAACTGGAGCAGAAACTGAGCTCAAAACTATGTTAAACTTTTATGTTTTCAAACCTCTGATGTTTTCAGTGTTACGGTGGGAAATGGTTAAATACATTATAATAAAGTTACACACTGCACTGTCCGCCTATCTCTGCTGCATACTCCAAAAATGGCCTCCGCAGAGAGCTTTGTGTGAGGTACGTGGTGAAATAAAAAGGGTCACATCAGTAGCACATGTCCAAAATAAATATGTTCACATGTATGAGAGAGAAATACGTCTGTTCTGGTGAACTGTGGCACTGTTTATTTATCTTTAATGAGTGTTTGCGGACAGGAAATGAGGCGCGGATAGTTGATAGCTAGTTGTGTGTCCAAAAAAACTCATTTATCACAATAATTCATTGATAAATAATGAGAAATAACTCTTATTTTAAAGAGCATATAATATATTGGTATATATTTAATTTAAAGACATATTAGGCATATTAACTTTCTCACATCTGTAGAACATGTTAGTCATTTATTTTGTAATTTTCCAAGTCAAAAACAATGTCCAGCACCTCCCTTTCTTTTCTTATATTGAACATTTCAATCAGTCGAGTTGATTTGTCGTCTGCAATCACTCAGGCACATTTTTGGTGAGTGTCGCTACCTTCAAATTTAACCCTTAAATAACGTTCATCAGGAGATACAAACACTTTCTAGTAGAGTTGAAGCTTGTTGACCGACTATACTTTGATAGAAATGAATAAAAATCAGTACAAACTGGGCTTCAGATTATTATATAAACAGAGTTTCTGCCTCTAAAAAGCACAATTTGACTTATTAATCAATACTAATTCAGTGCTTGTGTCCCCTTGTGACATCACTAAGGGCCATATTTCATGAACAGCTTGTTTAAGCTCGTTAATCTGAAGACTTTAAACCTTCATCGTGTTATTTTTCCACCAGAACATAAATAACATTTAATTTAAGGGAGGAGTTGTCTTCACCTTCACCTGCAGCTGCCATCGACTCTAGACTTGTTTGGCAGACGGGTGTTTCCACCTTTCTTTAAATGTTTTCTAAACACACACACACACACACACACACACACACACACACACACACACACACACACACACACATAATACACTGCACTTAAACTGGTTTTATTATTTAAATGAATGCTAATTTTTTTATAATCACTTTGTTTTCCTTGTATTTTAATGCTGTGGTTGGGTTCAGTTGTTCCAGGCTGTAACAGTTTATATCTTAATTAAGCTAATTAATGTGTCTCCCTTTGCTCTAATTTAGTTTATACACTATTTGTTTAGTTTTAGTTTAGTTTCAGTTTAGTTTAGTTTAGTTTAGTTAAGTTTAGTTTTAGTTTAGTTTAGTTTAGTTTAGTTTAGTTTAGTTTTAGTTTAGTTAAGTTTAGGTTTAGGTTTAGTTTAGTTTCAGTTTAGTTAAGTTTAGGTTTAGTTTAGTTTTAGTTTAGTTAAGTTTAGGTTTAGTTTCAGGTTAATTTAGGTTTATGTTAGTTTAGTTAAGTTAAGTTTAGTTCTAGTTTAGTTTAGTTCTAGTTTAGTTCTAGTTTAGTTTAGTTTAGTTTCAGGTTAGTTTAGTTCTAGTTTACACAGTCAAAAACCTAACCCTATTAATTTTAAAATGATGTGGACTACAGACAGAAGCAGCAGATTTCTCACTAGATTTTTAAACAAGTAATCAATGAATCATTTGAATGAATCTGTATCAATGCTGATTCTCCAGGGTGAGGATTTGCACCTTTTCTCTTGTTTTTATATCATTGTAATTGTGGATATTTTGTAGTTTTTGCACTGTTAGTCGGATAAAAGAAGGACGTTAAAAATGTCACCTTGAGCCTTGCAGACTAAATAATAATGAAGAGATGAACTGAAAATGAGAATAATCTTTAGCTGAAAGCCCAAATCTTTGCATTTAAGAAGTTTAAGAAGAAGAAATTTGCTGCTGTTTCCTGATAATCGATTAACTTGTGATTGTCTCCGTCAGTATTTATTAAAGATTTTGATGAAGATGAAACATCACAGAGTTTAAAGCAGCTATTTCATATTTAAATAATACTTTTGTGATATAAAAAATGAAGTTTAAAACCAGTTTGGTGTCTAAACGCTGCAGTCTGCACACGAGGCCACAGCAGAGACAATAGTCCATTGATTGCCACTAATCACTGCGTTTTCCAGAGTTTTTCAGTCTGCATGTGAATGTCACATATTTCAGAGAAATGAATTATCCCGATCGGTGAACGTCGTCCCCCTGACTCATCACAGTTCAGCCCAGTGCTCACCGATGCCAAAATGGCTCCAAAAAACACACAAAGAGGCAGTGATGAAGTGGCGTCCCGTCGTCTTTCTACCATTGTCCCCGTTAATGAAGCGGCAGCCGGAGTATGTGAGCTGCTCGCCGTCTGCAGGGTCACAGGATCTCTAAACACTCAGATACACACACACACAGAGAGACCGATGGTAGTGTCAACTCAGGCTGCATACTGACACTCAGCTGCCTCATAGTACATATACATATATACATGTGCATACTAGGGCTGAGCGATATGGACAGAAACAAATATCACAATATTATTGACCAAATACCTTGATATCAATATTGCAACAATATTGTAGGAATGACTACGCAAGGCAGCTTTATTCATATAGCGCACTTCATACCCAATGGCAACTCAATGTGCATCATTATTAATTATTTTCTCCATCATTAGTTTGCTCTTTAAAACACAACATCTTTAAATTACTTGTTTTGTCCAATCAGCTGTCGACCTTTTCACTTCTGAGAGTCTGAACATAGCTTCATGTTTTTATTACATTTTTGGTGAGTGTTATTGAGACCAACCCACATACTGTATATAAGAAATGAACGTAACATCCGTGACGTCACCCATTGGTTTGTGGACTGCTGCTCGGAGGCCAATAGTATCGGATCTGAGCAGCGCCATCTTGAAAATTTCAGGTGCATGCTGGGAAAAATAAGAACAGGGATTCTACTTATATGGGCATCAGGAGGAGCATGAGGCGCCCTCCTGAACTGTGAACCAATCAACCTGTCAATCACGACGTAGCCACGCCCTAATGCATACCCTGCTTTATCGCCACATATAAAATCAGGGAGGCCAAAATGTCCCAAATGAACATCATACTGCATTGAAGAAGGCTTTAAACTAGCGATTGAGACCATAAACACATTTTGAAAACGTTTACTGAGGTTAGAAATCAAGTGAGAAGTTGGTGAATTCTCCATTGACTTGTAATCAGTAAATGTAGTTGTTTAAATCGTTTTTTAAATAAATGAGCTGCGCATTTATTAAAAAAATGTATGTTTGCATGTTTAAAATCTTCATTACACTTGAATTATCTTGTTCTAATACGAGTTTTCTTCTTCTTCCTCCTTCAGATGCAGACTATAAAGTGTGTGGTGGTCGGCGACGGTGCGGTGGGGAAAACATGCCTCCTCATCTCCTACACCACCAACAAGTTCCCCTCCGAATACGTTCCCACGGTGAGTCCACCATCACACACACACACACACACACACACACACACACACACACACACACACACACACACACACACACACACACACACACACACACACACACACACACACACACACACTTATACTACATGACCCGAACACACCAACATGTTTCCACTAAAGCTGGTTTTGTTGTGTGTGTGTGTGTGTTGTGTTTTTTTTTAAACACTGAAGCTCTTTCCTGCCACACAGGAAGTGAGACGTTCTTTAATGTTTCCAGTCTGTCTGGACTCAACAGAACAAGAAGAAGAAGAAGAAGAAGAAGAAGAAGAAGAAGAAGAACTGTGTAGTTGAACCAAAACTAAAAAAAGAATCTAGTATATTTAAAGAAGAAAGTAACTTCTGAGTGATTTAAGTGACATTTAAGAACTTTTTAACACTTTAAACTCATCTTAACCCTTTGCATACTGCTCATAATCTGACTCATAATTAGTCTCTACACTAATTCACATTCATAAATCCCCCATCAGTCATTAATACATGTTTAATTAATCTTATGGAGGGGAAAAAAATACATTTATAATCAGTATTTTATGATCTAGGAGAACTTTTAATAGAATATGATGTGTTTGAATGCTGATTTTTATAATTTTCTTAATAAACTGGTCAAATTTGTGCATTTGCATGTATAAAAATGTGTATCAGCTGCACAAAAATTCTAAAAAAGATGCATTTAAATTACATTGTTATATACTGTAGGTCACATTTAGGAAAAGTCCACTTAAAATAAATGTTTTTACAGCTTTTAAATGTTAAAATAGGTTAAATTAGACTCTGAACAGTATGTAAGGGTTAAACTTCTCAATGCATACTGGAGGGTTTCTGCAGGTAAACAGTTTTAAATCTAAGTTTTGGGTACTTTTCCTAAATCAGGCAGTTTTATCCCATTTCTCGGTACACTTAATTCACTCTGCTTTAGCTCTAATCCTGCAGCTCGCTCCTCTCCGCTATGATCTCATTCTGCTCTGAAATTTCATTTCTGGGATTAAGATGAAAACACACACACACAGAGAGTCAGAGTGAGACGATTAGCGTTTATCCTTCGAGTCTAATCGATCATCTGAGAGAGAAAAACAGAGGAGAGGTTTTAGCTCTCAGACGTCTTGGTTCATGTTTCGCCTGCTTTGTTCACAGTTCTTCTTCTTCTGTCGTTTTCACTTTCAGTCTGACGTTAGAAAAACAACTGACTTCTGTTTACTACCTGACTGACTGCTCAACTTTCTTTATAAGCACAGTAATAATTATAAGTATAATAAGTATAACCTTTTATTTGTATGACAGTTAAAACAGCGTTAAACTTGAAGGAATCTTATTATAAGAGTTGCAGTAGTAATAATAATACTACTACTAATAATAATGATAATAATAATAATAATAACCTTTTATTTATATTGCAGCTTTTTAAAATAGTCTTACAAAGGAAATTAAATTGAATAAAATATACTTGAGGCAATTTCTTATTATAGGAGTTGTAGTAATAGTAATGATTATAATAATCATAATAATAATTATAACCTTTTATTTGTATTGCAGCTTTTTAAAACTGCTTTATAAAGGAAATTAAATTGAATAAAATGCTTTGGGCAATTTCTTATTTTAAGAGTAGTAGTAATGATAGTAATACTGCTATTACTAATACTAATAATAATCTTTTATTTGTATAGCAGCTTTAAAAAACAACTTTATAATGGAAAAAATATTGAATAAAATATTTAGGGCAAATTATTATAATAAAAGTAATACTAATAATAAGCTTTATTTGTATAGCAGCTTTAAAAAAATACTTTATAATGGAAAATAATTGAATAAAATGCCTAAAATGTAATAAAATAGGATAAATACTATAAAAATAGAGAAATAAAACACATTGTTTATGTGTTTGTCACAGTCCTTATCAACAGTCTACCTGTTATATAATAATGGAAGGCAGTGCTTTGTTATAAGATGATTAAAAGAACCTGTTAATAGTCATAGTATATAGTGATAATGATGTATTTAATCCTGACCTGTTGGACTCAGACTCTGATAGTAACGATGGCCTAAACTATTCTATACTACCTGTAATTAGTACTAAAGTGGAATTTTCCTTCAGGAATGAAACCCTTTATGTGTATTTACAGTTTAACTCTTCTGCATTAAAGGATTAGACGTGCATGCTCAGACTTTCTGCTGCAGCTTTCATGCACCGCTTCAAACTAAATGTGACCACACCTCACTGACTGCTGCGCTGCGCTGGGGACCACGAACACTGTGACGGGTCAGTTTCAGAGAGAGAGAGAGAGAGAGAGAGAGAGAGAGAGAGGAGAGAGAGAGAGAGAGAGAAGAGAGAGAGGAGAGAGAGAGAGAGAGAGAGAGAGAGAGAGAGAGAGAGAGAGAGAGAGAGAGAGAGAGAGAGGAGAGGAGAGAGAGAGAGAGAGAGAGAGAGGAGAGAGAGAGAGAGAGAGAGAGAGAGAGAGAGAGAGAGAGACACACACTGCTTTTCAGTAAACACACATTTAGAAAAAAGACGAGTGAATGCAAACACGGAGATTACACGACAAAAATCTCCTTTTTTAAAATAA
>NW_026910695.1:0-36556 GCF_963691925.1 Scomber scombrus | reverse complement strand
GGAGGGAAGGAAGAAAGGAGGAAGGGAGGAATGGAAGGAGGAAGGAGGAAGGAAGAAGGAAAGGAATAAGGGAGGAAGGAAGAAGGAAGGAAAGGAGGAAGGAAGGAAGAAGGGAGGAAGGAAGGATGGAAGGATGGAAGGATGGAAGGATGGAGGATGGAAGGAAGAAGGAAAGGAAGGAAGGGAGGAAGAAGGAACGATTGGAGGAATGAAGGGAGGAAGGAAGGAAGGGAGGGAGGAAGGAAGAAGGAAAGGAAAGGAAGTAAGGAAGGAAGGTAGGAGAAAGGAAAAGAGGAAGGGAGGAAGGAAGGAAAGAAGGACAGAGGAAAGAGGAAGGAGGAAGGGAGGAGGAAGGAAATAAAGAAGGAAGGAGGGAAGGAAAGAATGAGGGAGGAAGGAAGGACAGACGGAAGGAAGGAAGGGAGGAAAGAAGGAACCGTCAAAAAAACAGGGTCAATTAGACCCGGAGAGGACGACAGGAAGTTTAACAGATCTGGCAACGAAAACAAAAACCAACAACTAAAATAAATCCTCCCACTGAGCCGTACTGAGAATCACAGAGCTCTGATTCCAATACAGTCATTCCACTGCTCTGATTGGCTGTTTACTTTCCTCTTAAAACTTTCTGTAGAGGAGTGAGAGTATAACACTGGCTGGCAGACGCTCAGGAGAAGTGGGAACAGAAACAATAAGATAGTATGAAGGGAATAGAGACAGAGAGAGAGAGAGAGAGAGAGAGAGAGAGAGAGAGAGAGAGAGAGAGAGAGAGAGAGAGAGAGAGGAGAGAGACGAGAAGACGAAACAACTGGAGTAAAGAAAGTGAGCGTAGGAGGTGAGAGTGGCAGTCGGATTCAGTCAGGACTCGCTACAAGCCAGCTGTCAGTGCCAACACACAGACAGCGATGGAGGGATGGAGGGAGGGGAAAGAAAAGAGTGAAAAAAGCTTGAGATGTTCAGTCCAAACAAGCTGTCACCAGCTATAACAGAACATAACGAAACACAGCTACCATGTCTGGATGTCACGGAGAGAAACTCTCTGTGTGACAGTTTGGATCCAGATGATATTCTCAAATATAAAGATGCTGTCTGTCGGAGGAATAGAGGCGACGGGTCTTTTACTAGTCTGAAGGTCTGTTTTCGGCCGGCTGTTTGCTTGTTTTTATGGGTCACACAGAAGCCCACAGGACCCCTCACACATCAGCAAAGATGAAAGCAACCTCTACAAAGAGTTTCAAATCAACTTGGCTTTGAACAGTAATTCACAGGAGGAGTGAAAGCGTGCCTCGGCTCACTTCAAGTAATCAAGAAAAGCTTCTAGGTGACGGAGAAAGCTGCTGCCTGCTGATCTGGCACTCGTCATTTTCTGGGAAAGCTGGTGCGACTGCCAGTGGTTCTTCCTTTATAAATAAGAGTACCAAGAAACTTCACAACAGTTGTATTAATGGAAACTATGGTTTACCACAACTTGGGGTTCGAACAGTAATTCACAGGAGTGAAAGTGTGTCACAGCTCACTTAAAGTAATCAAGAAAGCTTCTAGGCAGACGCGGTTTTACAATAGAGGCAAGGTAGGCAACTGCCTGGGGCCCCACCAACTTCCCCGAACTGCAGGGGCCCCCAGACCAGCTGCCCACTCTCCATTCAGCTGGGAATCGGGGCCCTCAGTGATCCCCAGCCATTGTAAATTTGTATGTTTAAATCGGAAACAAAGACAACAAACTAAAATACAAAGAAATAAAGTATCCGTTTACACCCCCTCCCATTTCGTGTTATAATGGACTATTCCATCCAAGCCATGATCGCGAGAGTTCCAAACTTATGTGACGGAAGTGGAGGGAAGTTTGGAAGACGTTACGTGAGCGGTGAAATTGATATCAACAGTTGGAAAATGAAGCGAAACTACCCAAGTGGTGCCACCAAAAGAAGGAAGCGGGAGGAGGCGAAATAAAAAAATGACGCACTCCCGAAGTTGACAACATTTTTTAATGTTTCGACAACACCGCCGGTTGTCGAGGAGCAGCAGGAGGCGCCGGCTAATTCAGAAGGGGAGGAGGTAACCATAGTAACCGCGTCATGCTCGAGCTCTGACAGAAGAGATGTCAACAATGAGGAGGTGGTGAGTAGCAGTCCTGATTCTGTTGACCACCACGAAAGTGTTGTCATCATCGGAGATGATCCGGCGTTGTGGCCCAACGTTTTCAGTGACTGTCAACGTTGTGACTTAGTGAAGAGAGAACCCGTACAAACAATAATTATATGCCATTACACAGATTAGAATTTATATCCCCCCTCATCCACCTAAACACATGTCCATGTTTGCTTTACTTAATTACTTTGGCTTTTATTCTTGGGTGTGCATCTCTTTAAGTATGCAAAATGGACATGTTTTAAGACCAAAGACCAGGAGATCTGATGGCAAACTGAGAACAGCTGTTTCACAGGCTGGCTGTTTCTGACATAAGCTTTGAGGGACAGAAAGTGGATGCAAGGTATTTCTTTGTGCTTTTACAGACCCAAGTACGTGCAACTGTTACACATAAATTAAGGCTGAGATGATCACGTACTTGTCATATGATCAGTTCACTGGTGCCACTAATCTACTTACCAGGGCCATAGCTAGTGTTATTGAAATACTGAAATCAAGTCCCCATAACATACTTTAAAATACTTCAAATGTGGAATTAGTTGTCTAAACACAGTGTCAAAGCCTTCTCGCCAGAATCTGGTGGGAAACTACTTCTTTGCTCATTTGTCCTTTGTTGGTCTAAATGTTGTCACATTTTAAGGGATTTAATATTGCTGATTTATCCTGACTTTTAATCCCTAGTATGCATAAAACTCTGAAATCAGTAGAAACCTACATTTTCCATAAGGTATCTCCACAGCATCTCTCATTAGACCTTATAAATGCACACCTCTTTTAAAATTGACATCATTTGGGTCATTTTTTCCAACTTTTAAAAGCTCACTCCACAGGCACAAGCCATTATACTGTGTACACAGGCTGAGTAGTATTAAATATCTAGGACATACCCCCTTAAATATTAAAAACTGGGGGGAAAACTCTGGGATTGCTGAGTCACAAATTACAGAGGACCTTACCCCAGTGCTCTCAGTGGTAGCTGCCCTGTCACTTACACAAACACAGGGTGATAAGTATTGTTGTGAATCCGTTGTGAAGGGCCCCCCAGCTAAATTCGCCTTGGGCCCCCAAATTGCTAAATCCGCCACTGCTTCTAGGTGACGAAGAGAGCTGCTGCCTGCTGGTCTGGCATCTTCACTTTCCGAGAAAGCTGGTGCAACCTGTTTTAAGCAATAAAAAGCTGCCAGTGGTTCTTCCTTTAAAAATAAGAGTCCAAAGAAACTTCACAACAGTTGTATTAATGGAAACTATGGTTTACTACAACAGTAATACGCAGGAGTGAAAGCGTGCCTCGGCTCACTGCAAGTAATCAAGAAAGCTTCTAGGTGACTAAGGGTGCGTTTTTTAAGGCCTGACACTGTTTTTAGCAAGTGTCCAAATTAGTTGGCTCTGTTCAGACTGGGCCACATTAATGACCAATCTGACAGGTTGCTGTGGCAACGTTGTCGGAGCGGAAGCGTCATCTAGCGTGTATTGTGTGATGTCATATAATTTCGAAAGTGACAGCAACCGCTTGAACGGAGCCATCTCCCCAAAGATTGAGAATTTGGTTTGGTCCTCTGTCCAAGGACTGATGTTTTTCGACGTCCTCCATTGCCTCCATTGATATCAGCTAGCAACAACAACTGGAATAAGCCTCCATTGATATCAGCTAGCAACAACAACTGGAATAAGCCTCCATTGATATCAGCTCGCAACAACAACTGGAATAAGCCTCCGTTGATATCAGCTAGCAACAACAACTGGAATAAGCCTCCATTGATATCAGCTAGCAACAACAACTGGAATAAGCCTCCATTGATATCATCTAGCAACAACAACTGGAATAAGCCTCCATTGATATCAGCTCGCAACCACAACTGGAATAAGCCTCCGTTGATATCAGCTAGCAACAACAACTGGAATAAGCCTCCATTGATATCAGCTAGCAACAACCACTGGAATAAGCCTCCATTGATATCAGCTAGCAACAACAACTGGAATAAGCCTCCATTGATATCAGCTAGCAACAACCACTGGAATAAGCCTCCGTTGATATCAGCTAGCAACAACAACTGGAATAAGCCTCCATTGATATCAGCTAGCAACAACAACTGGAATAAGCCTCCATTGATATCACCTAGCAACAACCACTGGAATAAGCCTCCGTTGATATCACCTATCAACAACAACTGGAATAAGCCTCCATTGATATCAGCTAGCAACACCAACTGGAATAAGCCTCCGTTGATATCAGCTAGCAACAACCACTGGAATAAGCCTCCGTTGATATCAGCTAGCAACAACAACTGGAATAAGCCTCCATTGATATCAGCTAACAACAACAACTGGAATAAGCCTCCATTGAAATCAGCTAGCAACAACAACTGGAATAAGCCTCCGTTGATATCAGCTAGCAACAACAACTGGAATAATAACCATTGATATCAGCTAGCAACAACAACTGGAATAAGCCTCCGTTGATATCACCTAGCAACAACAACTGGAATAAGCGGGTCTGGTGTCTCATAGAGTGACGTAGAGTAGAGACGTAGAGAGACGTCACAGATAGTCTAATCCGATGTGAGTGTTTGGAGCTGTTCAGACTCAGACACATCTGTCCTAATGAGATTTGAAACTACCTCCCAAAGGTGGTTTACATCTGGTTTGCAAAAATCGGATTTCATGTGATTTTATTTATGACTGTTCAGACTTCATAAGATCATCTGGTTCCAATCTAGATTGGCTAAAATTCGGATTTTGGCTTGCAGTGTGAACGCAGCCTAAGAAAGCTGCTGCCTGCTGGTCTGGCATCGTCACTTTCAGAGAAAGCCGGTGCAACCTGTTGTAAGCAATAAAAAGCTGCCATTGGATGTATTTCTAAAATAAGAGTCCCAAGAAACTTCACAACAGTCGTACTAATGAACATTACAGTTTACTACAACTTCAACTAGCTTCAATGTTGATTTTCAATGTGCTTCTCTCTCTCTCCTCTCCTTCCTCTCTTTCCTTTTCTCTCCTTCCTCTCTCTCCTCTCCTTTCTCTCTCTCCTCTCCTTTCTTTCTCTCCTCTCCTTCCTCTCTCTCCTCTCCTTCCTTCCTCTCTCTCCTATCCTTCCTCTCTCTCCTTTCCTGTCCTTCCTCTCTCTCCTCTCCTTCCTCTCTCTCTCCTTCCTCTCCTCTCCTTCCTCTCTCTCCTCTCCTTCCTCTCCTTCCTCTCCTTCCTCTCCTTCCTCTCCTCTCCTTCCTCTCTCCTCTCCTTCCTCTCTCTCCTCTCCTTCCTCTCCTTCCTCTCCTCTCCTTCCTCTCTCTCCTCTCCTTCCTCTCTCTCCTCTCCTTCCTTCCTCTCTCTCCTATCCTTCCTCTCTCTCCTCTCCTTCCTCTCCTCTCTCTCTCCTCTCCTTCCTCTCTCCTCTCCTTCCTCTCTCTCCTCTCCTTCCTCTCTTTCCTCTCTCTCCTCTCCTTCCTCTCTCTTCTATCCTTCCTCTCTCTCCTCTCCTTCCTCTCTCTCCTCTCCTTCCTCTCTCTCCTCTCCTCTCTCTCCTCTCCTTCCTCTCTCTCCTCTCCTGTCCTTCCTCTCTCTCCTCTCCTTCCTCTCTCTCCTTTTCTCTCCTTCCTCTCTCTCCTCTCCTTCCTCTCTCTCCTCTCCTTCCTTCCTCTCTCTCCTATCCTTCCTCTCTCTCCTCTCCTTCCTCTCTCTCCTTTCCTGTCCTTCCTCTCTCTCTCCTCTCCTTCCTCTCTCTCCTTTCCTGTCCTTCCTCTCTCCTCTCCTTCCTCTCTCCTCTCCTTCCTCTCTCTCCTCTCCTTCCTCTCCTTCCTCTCCTTCCTCTCCTCTCCTTCCTCTCTCTCCTCTCCTTCCTTCCTCTCTCTCCTCTCCTTCCTTCCTCTCTCTCCTCTCCTCTCTCTCCTCTCCTTCCTCTCTCTCCTCTCCTTCCTTCCTCTCTCTCCTCTCCTCTCTCTCCTCTCCTTCCTCTCTCTCCTCTCCTGTCCTTCCTCTCTCTCCTCTCCTTCCTCTCTCTCCTCTCTACTCCAACCAGTCGAGGCAGATGTTCTCCCACTGTGAGTCTGGTTCTGAGGTTTCTTCCTGTTTAAAGGGAGTTTTTTCTCTCCACTGTCTCTAAGTGCTGCTCATGTGTGAATGTTGGGTCTCTTTAAAATTAAAACCTGAAGAGTTCGGTTTAGACCTGCTCTATGTGTAAAGTGCCTTGAGATGACTTTGTTGTGATTTGGCGCTATATAAATAAAGATTGATTGATTGATTGATTGATTGATTGAACTTGGGTCAACTTGGTCATCGGTTGTATTGCTTACTATTAAGATTGTTCTCACTGAAGTAATTACGGAGACCTCAGAGCACAGCAGCATCAGGCACAATATGTCCAACAGGTAAAGAAACACATTGGAGAGAAAGTACAATGTTTCATAACTGAAAGAACCAATGACGAAAGCCATGATTTTCCTCTGAGGTTGAAAATAGTGACAATAATGAATCAACCTCATGTAGAAGTACAAGAGAGAGCAACAGGAAGGCGAGGCGGGTTTATTTATACGCAGTGGCATTTCAAGGTACTTAACATGCATTAAAAACATGAAAAAAACCAGCATAAAAAGACAGGAAGTCATACACAAGTCATCAAAATGTCAGAGAGACTCTTTACCTTGTTGTTGCCAAAAACAAAGGCAGGAGAATATGAGACACTCAGGAAGACAAAAACGGCAATAAGCAGTAAGATTGGGAATAAATTTCCCCAAATGACGAAGACATGAGGTGATTTCTGTCCTCTGGAGTGCTGCCTGTTTATGATTTCCTATATTTCCGGACTAAATACGTATGAGTTGGTATTTGATTGTAATTCTCGGTCTCTGTAACACATTTTGTTCGTCATTTGTTGTTATTAATTGACTTGTTTTGAGGGAAAGTAGATACTGGTGGAGGGTTTTTTGAGGCAGTTTCCTCCCACACAGTTTTCTCTGAGTCTGAAAGCTGTGATTCAACCTTCATGGAGCTCTATTAAAGAAATAAATCATATCTTGTTTGGTGTGAACACGCAGAACTAACGGTGGTTTACTGGACACAAACCTGTGATCTCTGCTGGCAAAGTCTGATGTTTTGTATTCAGCTCATCCTCTGAACTTTTGTTACGTACTATAAGAACTCTGCACTTCTTCTTAACCTGAATCTTCACTTAACCTCAGTGTCGTCCTCCCGGGTCAAATTGACCCCGTCTGTTTTGACTGTTCCTTCTCTCCTCCCTTCCTTCCTTCTGTCTGTCCTTCCCTCCCTCCCTCCTTCTCTCTTTCTTTCCTCCCCCCTACCTTCCTTCCTTCCTTCCTTCCTTCCTCCGTCCTTCATTCCTTCCTTTCCTCCCTTCCTTCTTTTTCTCTGTCCTTCTTTCCTTCCTTCCTTCCTTTCTCTTTTCCTTTCTCCCTCCCTCCCTCCTCCCTTCCTTATTTCCTCCATCCTTCATTCCTTCCTTTCCTTCCTTCCTTCCTTCCCTACTTCCTTCCCTTTATCCTCGCTCGCTCCCTCCCTTCCTTCCTTCCTACCTTACTCCCTTCCTTCTTTCCTCCGTCCTTCATTCCTTCCTTCCTTTCCTTCCTCCCTTCCTTTCCTTCCTCCCTCCTGTCCTTCCTTCCTTCCTTCTTTCCTTCCTTCCTTCCCTCCTTCCTTCCCCCGTCCTTTCCTTCCTTCCTTCTTCCTCCCTCCCTCCTTTCCTTTCTTCTTTCCTCCCTTCCTGCCTTCCTTCCTTCCGTCCTTGACTCTAGGACAACAGGAGGGTTAAGCATGCGATCAAAGTATACATTTAACCCCTCACATAATGTTCATATTCAGGCATTTCACAGCACCGCCTCATAATTAGTCTCTATACATAATGTGAGAACCTCAAATCATTCATGAATACCTTCATCAGTCATTAATACATGGGTGATTATTCCTTATTGAAGCTTTCAGGGAGCTTTTGTCCCTTTAGTTGATGGAGAGAAAATCTTTACAATCACACAATATAATGGTCCAAATTTACATAACACTAAAGAACATAAGCTTTCAGTGAGTGTATTTAAATGTGAATAAACCCTGTATATGTGAGTCAAACACTCAGCAATAATGTGTATCAGCTGCAGAAAATCATGCTTTTCTTCTCTCAAGTGTAAAAATGGGTCAAATTAGACATGAACACTATGTTGTGCTCCTATTTTGATCCAGATTAGTGTTTTCTGTGTCTGTGAAATCAACGTTGATATGTAGATTACACTTCGGTTTAGTAAGGGAATGTGTTCGATTCAAACGTTGTTTCTCTCAGTTGTGGTTTCTATGCCCCCAAAACCTCCATTACATCATACAGCATCATCATCATTTAGTCTTACATGGTAGAAGTTGACTTTTCAGCAGCTGAGAATAGAAAAGTAACATAGACTGTATATAAGAAATGGACGTAACATCCGTGACGTCACCCATTGGTTTGTGGACTGCTGCTCGGAGGCCAATAGTATCGGATCTGCCAGTGCCATCTTGAAAATTTCAGGTGCATGCTGGGAAAAATAAAAACAGGGATTCTACTTATATGGGCATCAGGAGGAGCATGAGGCGCCCTCCTGAACCTGTGAACCAATCAACCTGTCAATCACCACGTAGCCACGCCCTAATGCATACCCTGCTTTATCGTCACATATAAAATCAGGGAGGCCAAAATGTCCCAAATGAACATCATACTGCATTGAAGAAGGCTTTAAACCTCCTGTTGTCCTCGAGTCAAAGAAGGAAGGGAAGGAGGGAGGAAGGAAGGAAGGGAGGAAGAAGGAAGGAAAGGAGGAAGAAGGAAGGAAAGGAGGAAGAAGGAAGGAAAGGCGGAAGGAAGGGAGGAAGAAGGAAGGAAAGGAGGAAGGAACGAAGGAAGGAAAGAGGGAAGGAAAGAAAGAGAGAAGGAGGGATGGAGGGAGGAAAGGAAAAAAGGAAGGGAGGATGAGGAAAGAAGGAAGGAAGGTATGACGGAGGGAGGAAAAAAGGAAGGAGGGAGGGAGGGAGAAAGGAAAGGAGGAAGGAAGGAAAGTAGGACAGAGAAAAGAAGGAAGGAAGGAAGGTAGGAAGGAAGGTAGGAAGGAAGAAAGGAAGGAAGGAGGAAGGAAAGAAGGAGGAGGGAGGAAGGAAGGAACGGAGGAAGGAAGGAAGAAAGGGAGGAGGGAAGGAAAGAAGGAGGGAGGGAGGAAGGAATTACAGAAGGAAGGAAGGAAGGAAATTAGGAAGGGAGGAAAGAGAGAAAGAGTGAGGAAGAAAGGAAGGAAGGAACAGTCAAAACAGACGGGGTCAATTTGACCGGGGAAGACGATACGAAGCTTTAAACTAGCGATTGAGACCATAAACACATTTTGAAAACGTTTACTGAGGTTAGAAATCAAGTGAGAAGTTGGTGAATTCTCCATTGACTTGTATAGAGACGGAAGCCCTTTTGACACCAAAACGGTCGCCCCCTGGTGGCCTTTTGATAGAATGCAGTTTTAAGTTACTTCCTCGTTGGCCTCATTTCAGAGGACCGGAGCTCCCTCCTCCTCTATGTGTGTAGAAGACGTCATCAGTCTTGTAAATACATGATCATGTAAAACAAAAGTGTCCAAAGAGGATCTCAAGATCACATAATGGTTCATATGTTGATTTATTCAGTTCACTTTCCCCAAGTGTTTGGTATGAGCGAAGGATTTGTGAGTTGGGATGATGTAATGAAAGTTTTATATAACTTGACAGCCATGTAGACGTCGCTTTGAAATGGAAATGACTGTCTCAGTCAGTTTAGCAGAGGAATTTGGCTTGTGTGACATTGTCATTGCTCCTTTCCAGACTCTCTCTTTGGTGTCTTTTGATTGGTTGTGGAAAATTCCCCCCCGAGCATCCCAACGACTGAATCTGAAAAAAACCACACAGCTGTGTTTAATCCTCCTGTTGTCCTCAAGTTAAGGAAGGAAGGAAGGAAGGAAGGAAGGAAGGAAGGGAGGTAGGAGGGAGGGAGGAAATAAGGGAGGAAGGGAGGAAGAAAAGGAAGGAAAGAAGGAAAGGAAGGAAGGAAGGACGGAGGAAAGAAAGAGAAGGAGGGAGGGAGGGAGGAAAGAAGGAAGGAAGGAAGGAAGGACGGAAGGAAGGAAGGAAGGAAGGAAGGAAGGGAGGGAGGAAAGAAGGAGGGAAGGAAGGAAGGAAGGAAATGAGGAAAGGAAAGAATGAAGGGAGGAAGGAAAGGAAAGGAAGGAAGGAAGGAACGGAGGAAAGAAGGGAGGAAGGACGGAGGAAAGAAAGAGAGAAGGAGGGAGGAGGAAAGAAGGAGGAAGGACGGAAGGAAAGAAGGAGGGAGGGAGGAAGGAAGGACAGAAGGAAGGAAGAAAGGGGATGGAGAAGGGAAAGAAGGAAGGAAGGTTAAACCTTAATTTATCAATAGAAGCTGTGATGTTGATTATCTGTCAAGTCTAAAGCTTGTTTTTTATTATTACATTACTCAGAAGAGCTGGCACTGATCTCACTCGGGACCTTTTATACATTTTTCTTCTTGTCAACCAATTTCATGTTTTTTGGATCCAAACCAACAACGAACTGATACTAATAAGTTCTGTGTCTGTGTATCAAGGTCTGATTCATCTTATTCCTCTGTGGCCTCAGACCTCTTGTTGTTGTCCAAAACGATTAACCCATCTGTTTGACGTTCCTTCTTCCTCCCTCCTTCTTTCCTTCCCTCCTTCCTTCCTTCCTTCCCTCCTTCCTTCCTTCCTTCTTCCTTCCTTCCTCCCTTCATCTTTCCTTTCTCCCTTCTACCTTCCTTCTTTCCTCCATTCTTCCTTCCTTCTTTCCTTTCCTCCCTTCCTTCCTCCCTCCTTTCCTTCCTTCTTCCTACCTTCCTCCCTCCTTTCTTTCTTTCCTTCCTTCCTTCTTTCCTCGTATCCTTCCTTCTTCCTCCCTTCCTTCCTTCTGTCCTCCATCCTTCCTTCCTTCTTTCCTTTCCTCCCTTCTTTCCTCCCTCCCTCCTTCACTCTTTCTTCCCTCCCCCTAGCTTCCTTCATTCCTTCCTCCCTTCCTCTTTTCCTTTCTCCCTCCCTCCGTCTTTCCTCCCTCCTTCCTTCCTTCCTTCCCTTCCTTCGTCTCTCCTTTCCTTCCTTCTTCTTTCCTCCTTCCTTCTTTCCTCCCTCCCTCCTTTCCTTCTTCCTTCCTCCCTTCCTTCCTTTCCTCTTCCTTTCTTCCCTTCTTCCTTCCTTCCTTGACTCGAGGACAATAGCAGGGTTAATGTTATAGTTTATATAGAAGCAAATCATCACCATTATAATATTAATAATATACAAATATTAGAAATGTAATCAATACTTAATGATGAAAGTGATTAATGAGAACTTCAAGTTGTTGCAATTTCAACTAAACACAGATCAATAATCTAATATTCAGAGGTTCAATTAAAGTTGTTCTGTTTCAATGAGCTCAATTCAGATCAAGTTATGTCAAAATGTCAAATATGTCTGGTCATAGTCACTGAAACTCAATATTTATAATTCAGATCTGAACATAAGGGACAGCGAGGAAAAGCAGCGGAGCCTGAATGAAGCCAATTAGACCTCAGAGTTTACTGCAAAGTGCTATTGCTCTTTATACAGTTAGAGTTTTAGTCTCAAATTCACTTTCCTAATATTCAAAGGTTATATTCAAACTTGTTTCTGTTTCAGTGAGCTCAATTCAGATATACCCCGTCTGTTTTGACTGTTCCTTCCTTCCTCCATCCCCTTTCTTCCTTCCTTCCTTCTGTCCTTCTTTCCTTCCCTCCCTCGCTCCTTTCCTTCCTCCCTCCTTCTTTCTTTCTTTCCTCCCCCCTACCTTCCTCCCTTCATCCTTCCTCCATCCTTCCTTTCCTTCCTCCCTTCCTTCCTTCCCTTCTTCCTTCCTCTCTCCTTTCCTTCCTTCTTCCCTTCTTCTTTCCTCTGTCCTTCTTTCCTCCCTTCCTCTTTTCCTTTCTCCCTCCCTCCCTCCTTCCTTCTTTCCTCCCTCCCTCCCACCTTCCTTCCATCCTTCTTCCCTCCATCATTCCTTCCTTCCTTCTTTCTTTCCTCCCTTCCTTTCCTTCCTTCCTCCTTTCCTTCCTCCCTCCTTTCCTACCTTCTTCCCTCCACCCTTCCTTCCTTCCTTCCTCTAATATTCAGAGGTTATAATCAAGTTGTTCTATTCCAGTGAGCTCAATTCTCCATGGCCAAAGATACTGAAATTCAATATTTAAAATTCAGATCAGTCCTATTGCTCATTACAGTTAGAGTTAAAGCTTTCTAATATAATCTACATGGCTGAGTATAATCATAACATGAAATGGTAAATGGACTTTTGGAGTCTTTACGACCACTCAAAGCACTTTACACTACATCTCCTTCACCCATTCACACACATTCATACACTGATGCTACCACGCAGGGTGCAACCTGCACATCAGGAGGAAGTTAACCATTCATTGTTAACCATTCATTCTCATTCAATTTGGGGTTAATTGCCCAATGACACACCGACACGTGGACTGGAGGAGCCAGGAATCGAACAACCGATCTTCCAATTGGAGGACAACCTACCTCTACCTCCTGAGCCACAGCCGCCCTGGACACTAACTTCTTTGAAAAGTGTGAATCGTTATAGTGACTATCAGGTGTGGACCAGTGGAAGCTCACTTTACGTCTTCATCGTAAAATTTGTCATATCGAAGCGAGGCAGTTACAAATAAAAGAAGTGTTTAACCCTCCTGTTGTCCTCGAGTCAAGGAAGGAAGGGAGGGAGGAAGGAAGGATGGAAGGTAGGAAGAAGGAAGGAAAGGAGGAAGGGGGGAAGAAGGAAAGGAGGGAGGGAGGGAAGGAGAAAGAAAGGAAGGAAGGAAGGAAGGAAAGGAGGAAGGAAGGAAGGAAGGAAGGAAGAGGGAAGGAAGGAAAGGAGGGAGGAAGGAAGGGAGGAAGGACAGAGGAAAGAAGTAAGGTAGGAGGGAGGAAAGAAAGAAAGAGAAGGAGGGAGGGATGGAGGAAGGAAAGAAGGAAGGGAGGAAAGAGAGAGGAAGGAAAGAAAGAGAGAAGGAGGAAGGGAGGAAAGAAGGAACAGTCAAAACAGACGGGGTCAATTTGACCCGGGAGGACGACACAAAGGTTAATTGAGGCTGTTGTATGCTTCATCTATTTATGCTACAGAACCACAGCAACACACACCTGAAAAAGAGTTTCAAAACTAGCCACTAGCTGCTAAGAAGAGTTGGGAAGTCGCCAGATTTAGCGAGAGAGTCAAGCCACATTGGCAAAACTACACTCAGAAGAGTCAGCCTTCCCAAAGCTGTCTATTAAGGGCTTTGAGCCCTCCAAACATTTCCTCCAATCATCATACAGCAGCAGAGCGTCCAACCCGCCCACTGCTCCATTGACCACCAGAGACACTCAGCCCCCTGGCCCAAAACAGCTGTTGGGAGAAGCCTCATTGAACACCGTTGAAGCTCTGAGTCTGCAGCGGACTGCTAGTGCATGATGGGAAATAACAGCTGGTTACAGGATGATATAGTTGTAAAATCGAACGCATTCAAGTGCAGATTTGATGTGATGTAAACTATAATTTTAGTGTGAATTTAACCCTTGTGTTGTCCTCGAGTCAAGGAAAGAAGGGAGGAAGAAGGAAGGAAGGAAGGAAGGAAGGAAGAAGGAAGGAAGGGAGGAAGGAATGAAGAAAGAAGGAAAGGAGGGAGGGAGGAAGAAAGAAGGAAAGGAGGGAGTGTCAAAAGAGATGGGGTCATGATGACAGAAGGGATAACTGTATTGTTTTTTTCTTTGTTGATTGTCGACCCAAGAAACTAAACTAAACTAAACTAAACTAAACTAAATGGCTTCAGTGGAAAACATGTATAAAACTACATATAAGATATTGTCCGAAATAAACAGAAAAATGCTCTTTTACTGATAGAATCCACACAGCAAAACACACAACTAATATTTAAAATGTACATATGACAACATTGCTGAATGTCAGAAATGATTGCAATGCAGCGATGCAGCAATGCAGCGATGCAGCGATGCAGCGATGCAGCGATGCATTTCAAACTTAAGGAATCACAGGCAAACTGTTTCTTGCATATTTGCACACCAAACATATTTCCACGTCGTGTGTTGAATCTAAATTAAATCTAAGACATTTCTCCGAGGCCAATTTCTACTCGACTGCAGAGGAGAGATTGGTGATTTGGTGTGGCTCTTTCTGCTGAGAGAGGAGAGGAGTATGCCCCCCCCCCTCTCCCCCCCCCCCCCTGCAGTGCCTTGCTCAAAGTGACTCTAGAGAAATTGATGAGAAACTGTGGTTGCAGCGAGGAGAAGAGAAGAGAAGAGAAGAGCGGCAAATTGCTTTCAAGTCCTTTCCACTTGTGTTGTTCCAGTGCTTGAGCCCGAGAAAAAGGGAGGGAAGGGAGGAAGGACAGATTAAAGAAGGAAGGGAGGAAGGTAGGAGGGAGGGAGGAAAGAGGGAAGGAGGGAGGGAGGGAGAAAGGAAAGGAGGAAGGGAGGAAGGAAGGAAAGAAGGACAGATTAAAGAAGGAAGGGAGGGAGGAAGGTAGGAGGGAGGGAGGAAAGAGGGAAGGAGGGAGGGAGGGAGAAAGGAAAAGAGGAAGGGAGGAAGGAAGGAAAGAAGGACAGAGGAAAGAGGAAGGGAGGAAGGAAGGAAGGAAGGAAAGAAGGACAGAGGAAAGAAGGAAGGGAGGAAGGTAGGAGGGAGGAAGGAAAGGAAGGAGGGAGGGAAGGAAAGAAAGACAGAAGGAAGGAAGGAAGAAAGGGGGATGGAGGAAGGAAGGGAGGAACGAGAGAGGAAGGAACGAAAGAGAGAAGGAGGGAGGGAGGAAGGACAAACGGAAGGAAGGAAGGGAGGAAAGAAGGAACAGTCAAAACAGACGGGGTCAATTTGAGAAATTGATGAGAAACTGTGGCTTCGGCGAGGAGAAGAGAAGAGAAGAGAAGAGCGGCAAATTGCTTTCAAGTCCTTTCCACTTGTGTTGTTCCAGTGCTTGAGCCCGAGAAAAAGAAAGGATTATAATTTTTTTTTTTCTCCAGCGGGTTTCTGGAGAAAGAGAAGAAGTGGTGGTGACAGACTCGCTGAGAGCCGGATGGATAGAAACACCGACTGAATTCAACAGTAGATTGAGTCAGATTGTTAGATTCAATGTAAATGTGGAGCTGGAGATGCATTATTTAACACTAATGCTCCTAATAATGATATACTGTACAATTAGGGGAGGATGGTGAATGTAAAAGGAAGAATAAGTGATTATAATGTATATTCATGGTAATAATGCAGTGAAGCAGGGAAGGCAATTACTGCTATAATCTCTGCAGAACTAGTACTGCTAATATGTGATTAAAACGGTGTGGGATTTAGACAAATAGCTCTAATGTGAATAAGCGTTGAGGCGATGTAAGTCAACATGAAATATCACATTTAAAAAGATGTCAGAGTTGTATAAGTAGTGCATTCATTGTTGCAGGAATTCATACATAAAAAGAGCAGAGTTCATCTTCATGCCTGTCATTTCACACAGTTGAGAGCTTAGTGTCTCAGCTTAAAGCAATCAATCAAACTTTACTTATATAGCATTGTTTATATTGGCTAGTGTAGTTTAAAGTTATTTACAAGTAGTTGACTGACAAGCTGATAATAAGACAGAATAGGTGACAACATAAAGAAACGGATAAAAAATTATGAGAAAGAACAAATTAAAAGACAATAATTGAGACCGATGCAAGCAAGAGAAAATCAGAATGATAAAAATCTACTGTCTATATTTTAACATGCTCATATGTCCCTTACTGTTTATTATATTAATGTATTGTATAGTATATTACACTCCACTGCCTCTTTTAAATTGTATTTTATTGTCTCAGTACTTCTAATTTAAAGCTGCATTGAGCACATTTTGACCACCAGGGGGCAGATGAATCCAAACCATAGACTGTATATAAGAAATGGATGTCACATCCGTGACGTCACCCATTGGTTTGTGGACTGCTGCTCGGAGGCCAATAGTATCGGATCTGAGCAGCGCCATCTTGAACATTTCAGGTGCATGCTGGGAAAAATAAAAACAGGGATTCTACTTATATGGGCATCAGGAGGAGCATGAGGCGCCCTCCTGAACCTGTGAACCAATCAACCTGTCAATCACCACGTAGCCACGCCCTAATGCATACCCTGCTTTATCGTCACATATAAAATCAGGGAGGCCAAAATGTCCCAAATGAACATCATACTGCATTGAAGAAGGCTTTAAACTAGCGATTGAGACCATAAACACATTTTGAAAACGTTTACTGAGGTTAGAAATCAAGTGAGAAGTTGGTGAATTCTCCATTGACTTGTATAGAGACGGAAGTCCTTTTGACACCAAAACGGTCGCCCCCTGGTGGCCTTTTGATAGAATGCAGTTTTAAGTTACTTCCTCGTTGGCCTCATTTCAGAGGACCAGAACTCCCCGCCTCCAAACACACAACACAAGCTTTATATTGGCGTATCCAATACAAAACAGTACAAAACAACATCATCCTCCCATCTGTGTGTCCACCTGATGAATGTGATGAATCAGCATTAACTTGGTAGCAGAGGAACAAGATGAAAACACAGCGTTGACATATTATCATTAAATGAAGTCGATACGGTGCAAGCAGCTGCCTGTTTTAGTTAGTTATGCCAACATGACTTTTTTTTTGCAAGAGTTTGCTATAAAGAGAGCATGAAATGAACTGTTAACTTCCTTTGATATAGTTCCTGTTGAAGCAGGATGACATAACACAGAGACGTATCAGTGATATCTGTGAATTACAGGCTGCTAGTGGAGCTAATCCCGCTCTAATTACACACTCGTCTTTAATGAAGAGTGCCTCTAAATTCAGTCTTATATCTAACAGCTCCATATATCCACACCAGGGAAGCTCACCTGACAACTGTCATATTAACCTTTGTGTCGTCCTCCCAAATTGACCCCGTCTGTTTTGACTGTTCCTTCCATTCCTTCCTCCCTTCCTCTTTTCCTTTCTCCCTCCCTCCCTCCTTCCTTCCGTCCTTCTTTCCTCCATCCTTCATTCCTTCCTTTCCTTCCTCCCTTCCTTCCTTCATCCTCCCTCCTGTCCTTCCTCCCTTCCTCCCTTCCTTCCTCCTTTCCTTTCTTCTTCCTCCCTTCCTTCCTCATTTCCTTCCTTCTTCCTTCCTTCCTCCCTCTTTCTTTAATTTGTCCTTCGTTCTTCCCCTCCTTCCCTCTTTCTTTGCTCCCTCCTCCTTCCATACTTCTTTTCTCACTTCCTTTCTTCCTTCCTTCCTTCCTCCTTTCCTTCCTTCCTTCCTTCCTTGCTCCTTCCTCTTTTCCTCCCTCCCTCCCTCCTTACTCCTTTCTTTCCTTCCTTCATTCCTCACTTCCTTCCTTCTTTCCTTCCTACCTTCCCTCCTCCTTTCCTTCCTCCCTTCCCTCTCTCCTTACTTCCTTCCTGTTTTCCTCCCTCCTAACTCCTTTCCTTCCTCATTCCTTCCTTCATTCTTTCCTCCCTTCCTTCCTTCCTTCCTTCCTTCCTTCCTTCCTTCCTTCCTTCCTTCCTTCCTTCCTTCCTTCCTTCCTTCCTTCCTTCCTTCCTTCCTTCCTTCCTTCCTTCCACCTTTCCTTCTCCTTACTTCCTTCCTCTTTTCCTCCCTCCCTTCATCCTTACTCCTGTCCCTCCTTCCACCTTTCCTTCCTCCCTTCCTTATTTCCTCACTTCCTTTCTTCCTCCTTTCCTTCCTCCCTTCCTTCTCTCCTTACTTCCTTCCTCTTTTCCTCCCTCCTTACTCCCTTCCTTCCTCCATTCCTTCTCTCTTTCCTTCCTTCCTCTTCTCCTCCCTCCTTACTCCTTTCCTTCCTCATTCCTTCCTCCCTCCCTTCCTTCAAAGCATACAGCGGGGGGAAAAAACACTTGAAAGAGGAATATAAAAAAAATATAAAACTACACAAATTTAGATTGTGAAAGAAAGTAAAGAAAAGAAAAGCATGTCATTCCTCCATCAGTTCAGGAGACTAAGCACAGTCACTTGGCACATTATACCACTCTATAATAATAATAATCATAAGTACAGCTAATCAACAATACTAATAACCATTAATCAGACATTTATATCAACTTATTCCAACATGCTGTGAAACTCAACATGCAAACTTTTAAAAATCACCTGCCTAATTTAACTTGTCACAGTTAATATAAAACCTGCTGTGTTATTGTTGCTGGTGTGAAAATAATATTACAGTAGAAATGATGTTCAGCTGATGATGGATTATGTGTCTGTCTGCTGATTTCTGCTTAAAGCTGCTGAGACTGACAGGAAGTGAAGAGAGGTATGAAAAAAGCAAGGTGTGAAAAATGAATAAAGCAAACAGAGAAAATGTACAAAAGAGTAAAAGTACCTCAAACTGTACTATAGTAAAGTACAAGTACCTCAATCTGTACTACAGTAAAGTACAAGTACCTCAATCTGTACTACAGTAAAGTACAAGTACCTCAAACTGTACTACAGTAAAGTACAAGTACCTCTAACTGTACTACAGTAGAGTACAAGTACCTCTAACTGTACTACAGTAAAGTACAAGTACCTCAAACTGTACTACAGTAAAGTACAAGTACCTCTAACTGTACTACAGTAAAGTATAAGTACCTCAAACTGTACTAAAGTAAAGTACAAGTACCTCAAACTGTACTACAGTAAAGTACAAGTACCTCAAACTGTAGTACAGTAAAGTACAAGTACCTCAAACTGTACTAAAGTAAAGTACAAGTACCTCAAACTGTACTACAGTAAAGTACAAGTACCTCAAACTGTAGTACAGTAGAGTACAAGTACCTCAAACTGTACTACAGTAAAGTATAAGTACCTCAAACTGTACTACAGTAAAGTACAAGTACCTCTAACTGTACTACAGTAGAGTACAAGTACCTCTAACTGTACTACAGTAAAGTACAAGTACCTCAAACTGTACTACAGTAAAGTACAAGTACCTCAAACTGTACTACAGTAAAGTACAAGTACCTCAATCTGTACTACAGTAAAGTACAAGTACCTCAAACTGGACTACAGTAGAGTACAAGTACCTCTAACTGTACTACAGTAAAGTACAAGTACCTCAAACTGTACTACAGTAAAGTACAAGTACCTCTAACTGTACTACAGTAAAGTATAAGTACCTCAAACTGTACTAAAGTAAAGTACAAGTACCTCAAACTGTACTACAGTAAAGTACAAGTACCTCAAACTGTACTGCAGTAGAGTACAAGTACCTCAAACTGTACTACAGTAAAGTACTAGTACCTCTAACTGTACTACAGTAGAGTACAAGTACCTCAAACTGTACTAAAGTAAAGTACAAGTACCTCAAACTGTACTGCAGTAGAGTACAAGTACCTCAAACTGTACTACAGTAAAGTATAAGTACCTCAAACTGTACTGCAGTAAAGTATAAGTACCTCAAACTGTACTACAGTAAAGTACAAGTACCTCAAACTGTACTGCAGTAAAGTACAAGTACCTCAAACTGTACTACAGTAAAGTATAAGTACCTCAAACTGTACTGCAGTAAAGTATAAGTACCTCAAACTGTACTACAGTAAAGTACAAGTACCTCAAACTGTACTGCAGTAAAGTACAAGTACCTCAAACTGTACTACAATAAAGTACAAGTACCTCAAACTGTACTACAGTAAAGTACAAGTACCTCAAACTGTACTACAGTAAAGTACAAATACCTCTAACTGTACTACAGTAAAGTACAAGTACCTCTAACTGTACTACAGTAAAGTACAAGTACCTCACACTGTACTACAGTAAAGTATAAGTACCTCAAACTGTACTGAAGTAAAGTACAAGTACCTCAAACTGTACTACAGTAAAGTACAAGTACCTCAAACTATACTACAGTAAAGTACAAGTACCTCAAACTGTACTACAGTAAAGTACAAGTACCTCAAACTGTACTACAGTAAAGTACAAGTACCTCAAACTGTACTGCAGTAGAGTACAAGTACCTCAAACTGTACTGCAGTAGAGTACAAGTACCTCAAACTGTACTACAGTAAAGTACAAGTACCTCAAACTGCAGCTCAAACTCTCTCTACACACTGAGAAGAAAAAGGCCATTTTACCTCCTGGTGACCGTTCATGCTTCCAGCTTCTCTTTCATTCATTCATTAAAAATAAAAAGCTAATTACATCTGGAAGTCCTCATTGTTGGTGCTGACAGGTAGAAGAAGCTGAAGTCAGTATCATTTATGACTCTCATCGGCTAATGAAGGAGGGAGGAAATCATCTGAGTGTGTCAGACCAATCACAGCGCTGCTCACCTGACCTGCTGTCACATGACAACAGGAAAAGGTAATTGGTGAGTTTATATGAAGAGGTAATGGAGGTAAATGCTCGGGGCTCCCGGTGTTAGAGGTTGATTCACACTGTATCAAAATGCAATAAGGAAATGTTTTAAAGAAAGTAATGGCTGTTAGCTTGGACTCTGCTCATCCACTTAATGCAGAGGACAAGCTGCTACCATCTGGCCTGAGATTAGGTGTCAAGATACAAAAGGAAGGAATGTTTCCCTCTTTCCTTCCTTCCGTCTGTCCTTCCTTCCTTCTTTCCTCCCTCCCTCCTTCTCTCTTTCTTTCCTCCCCCCTACCTTCCTCACTTCCTTCTTTCCTCTGTCCTTCTTACCTTCCTTCCTATTTTCCTTTCTCCCTCCCTCCCTCCCTCTTTCCTACATTCCTTCCTCCCTCCTTTCATTCCTTCCTTCCTTCCTTTCCTCCCTCCTTTCATTCCTTCCTTCCTTCCTTCCTTCCTTCCTTCCCTCCCTCCCTCCCTCCCTTCCTCCCTCCTTCTTTCTTCCCTCCCTCCTCCCTCCCATCCTCCCTCCCTCCCTCCCTTCCTCCCTCCTTTTTTCTTCCCTCCCTCCTCCCTCCCATCCTTCCTTCCTTCCTCCCTTCTTCCTCCCTTCCATCCTTCGTTCCTTCCTTCCTCCGTTCCTTCTTTCCTTTCCTCCCTTCCTTTACTCCCTCCTTTCCTTCTTTCCTTTCCTCCCTTCCTTTACTCCCTCCTTTCCTTCCTTCTTCCTCCCTTCCACTCTTCCTTCCTTCCTCCTTTCCTGTTATATATCTGCCTCTAATATCATCTACATTTTATACAATATGTTAAATAATCCATAAAGAAGAAGCTGTATCTGTTTCTTTATCAAGACAACTTTAAATGATAAGATATATTATATGTTGAAATAGTCTAGAGAACAATATGCAATCAGCTAATTTATTAAAATAAATGACTCTCGGACAAATCCTGCAAACCAACAATGAATTATGCAAACTTGGTCCGACGCTGCGTGGGCCGACATGTGACCTGCAGAGCCGAGAGCGTCCAGGTCACACTAACTTCATGACTGATGGGAGTTTAGCTGCTGAGTTAAAGTCAATAAAATAATGATTAAGAGTGCTGGGTATTAGTTTCATTTCCATATTTCCCCCTCTGGCAGACATATGTCTCTTGAGTTTGTCCGAACTCCTCCAAATGTTATAAAACCAGAGTTAGTCTGCTGGTTGAGATGCAAACCATGTCAATACATCAGTGGTTTGATGCCAGCAGAGTCTCATATCTGCACTCTGACATTCAGTTCACGCCAAATTTAATTCATTTGTACATTTGGGAGCAGTGAAATCACCCTAAGCATCATTTATTTAGCCTGAAATTTGACACGTTTTATAACTTTAATGACATTTTATCCCTAAAGCGAGCCTGGATATACAAAAATCGTAATATTTCAACTCATTTTTAAATGTTTGTGCAGCTGATACACATCTTTTAACAGGGTATGTGATCCATATTTATTACAAAACCTAAAAATAATAATTTAAAAAATCTGTTGCATGCGTTATATTCAATAAATCACTGAAAGACACAAAAATTATGTCATATTCTATAGTTTTATAGTGCAGGGGTGTCAAACTCATTTTTCTTAAAGGGCCACATATAGCCCAATTTCATCTGATGTGGGCCGGATGGAAGGATGGAAGGAAGAGGAGAGGAAAGGAATGATGGAAGGAAGAGGAGACAGGAAAGGAAGGATGGATGGATGGAAGGAAGGATGGATGGAAATAAGGATGGATGGAAGGAAGGAAAGAAGGGAAAGAAGACAGGAAAGGAAGGATGGATGGATTGAAGGAAGGATGGATGGAAATAAGGATGGATGGAAGGAAGGAAGAGGAGAGGAAAGGAATGATGGAAGGAAGAGGAGACAGGAAAGGAAGGATGGATGGATGGAAGGAAGGATGGATGGAAATAAGGATGGATGGAAGGAAGGAAGGGAAAGAAGACAGGAAAGGAAGGATGGATTGATGGAAGGAAGGATGGATGGAAATAAGGATGGATGGAAGGAAGGAAGGAAGGGAAAGAAGACAGGAAAGGAAGGATGGATGGATGGAAGGAAGGATGGATGGAAATAAGGATGGATGGAAGTGAAGGAAGGGAAAGAAGACAGGAAAGGAAGGATGGATGGATTGAAGGAAGGATAAAATATGTCCCCACTTCCTAAAATATCTTCTTTATCCAAAAATGGCTGCACTTTCCAAAGATGTCCCACCTTCCATAATGTCTTTATTTTACAAAAAAAAATGTGCCCATGCTGTGCAAAAATATCCTCAACTCCCAAAACTTTATTCACAACTTAAATATATCCTCACTGTCCAAAACATTTCCTTATTGTCAAAAATGTCCCCATCTTCCAAAAATGTCTTCCCAACTTCCCAAGTATCTCAACTTTCTAATAACATCTGCATTATACAAAACCTTCTCCACAGCATAAATATGTCCCCACTTGCTAAAAATGTCCTCAACTGCCAAATTTGTCTCCACTTTCCAATATTAGCCTCACTGTCCAAAACTTTCTTCACAACAAAAAAACATCCCCACTGTCCAAAAAACTGACTTTATTGCCACTGTTTTACTTTACATCCTCACTGTTGAAAACTTTCTTTACAGCATTAATGTCTCCACCTTCAAAAACTGAACAAAAATGTCCTCAACTGCCAAATTTGTCCCCACTTTCCACTTTCCATGACTTTCTCCACATCATGAATATGTCTCCACTTTCCCAAACATGTTCCCACTGTCAAAAAATATCCTCACCCTCAAATTATGTCTGTAATATCCAATAAAATCTCACTCACACAATATCTTCACGGTTCAAAAATGTGCTCAAGTATTTTTCCCCAATTTCCAAAAACATCCTCAGTATCTGAAGAATGTCACTGATCTCCAAAAATCCTCTTCACTGTCCAAGAATGTGCACGAGCCGGAGTCATTATGAGAAGCCTCACTGATCCATACACACACACACACACACACACACACACACACACACACACACACACACACACACACATACACACACACACACACACACATGCACACACACACACACACACACACACTAGCTTGATCTCATTGTGTGTGAAGATTGATGTGGAAGAAAAGCCTTTTTGCCACATTTCGGTGAGTTTTTGTCACACTGAGATAATAAAGACGGACAGCAGAAAGATGAATGAAGCTTCACTGTGAGGAATTATTATTGGAATCAACTGCAGCTGCCTCCAAGAAAAAAGAAGAAACTAAACATTTTGGACTTTTTCTCAGTTACAACTAGGTGGGGAGTTCCGGTCCTCTGAAATGAGGCCAACACGGAAGTAACTTAAAACTGCATTCTATCAAAAGGCCACCAGGGGGCGACCGTTTTGGTGTCAAAAGGACTTCCGTCTCTATACAAGTCAATGGAGAATTCACCAACTTCTCACTTGATTTCTAACCTCAGTAAACGTTTTCAAAATGTGTTTATGGTCTCAATCGCTAGTTTAAAGCCTTCTTCAATGCAGTATGATGTTCATTTGGGACATTTTGGCCTCCCTGATTTTATATGTGACGATAAAGCAGGGTATGCATTAGGGCGTGGCTACGTGGTGATTGACAGGTTGATTGGTTCACAGGTTCAGGAGGGCGCCTCATGCTCCTCCTGATGCCCATATAAGTAGAATCCATGTTTTTATTTTTCCCAGCATGCACCGGAAATTTTCAAGATGGCGCTGCTCAGATCCGATACTATTGGCCTCCGAGCAGCAGTCCACAAACCAATGGGTGAAGTCACAGATGTTACGTCCATTTTATATACAGTCTATGGTTACAACTCAACTTATTTGAGTGAAAAAGTATTTTTTTGTGTGGGTTTAACATTCCTCAAAGCTTATACAATGCCCCCCTGGTGTTCCTCCTCATAGCTATGCCTGCACATATTTATTAGTGGCACCCAACAGCGACTGGCTTTATTTTACCGCAGGGATTGGATTCATTAGGAGAGGATGAATCCTACGGGGCTGCAAATATTCATTAAGCTCTCAAGAAAAGAAAGTCTAATTAAAAAACAGACATGATAAAAGTCTGTGTCTGATAGAGATATTTCACTTCTCAGAGTATTTCATCATGTGGCCCCCGGCTGGGAGGAGGAGGAGGAGGAGGAGGAGGAGGAGGAGGAGGAGGAGGAGACGTTTGTAGAGGAACGTTGACTCATTTTGGATTCAGCTCCAACTACACGATGCACCTGCGAACCTCTGCTTTTAATCTGCATGCAAACTCTCACTGGACTGAAGAGAATAAACTGAAGAAAGTCTAGAAATACAAAGTCTGTAAAAGCATCTCTGTTGATAATCTTCTGTTGATGACTTTCAGTCAATATATGAAAACTGTTTTTTAATTCTCCTGTTGTCCTCGAGTCAAGGAAGGAAGGGAGGGAGGAGGAAGGAAAGGAGGGAGGAAGGAAGGATTGAAGGGAGGAAGAAGGATGGAAAGGAGGAAGAAAGAAGGAAAGGAGAGAAGGAAAAGAGGGAGGGAGGGAGGGAGGGAGGAAGGAAGGAAGGAAAGGAGGAAGGAAGAAGGAAGGAAAGGAGAGAAGGAAAAGAGGGAGGGAGGGAGGGAGGAAGGAAGGAAGGAAAGGAAAGAGGAAGGAAGGAAGGAAGGAAGGAAGGAAGGAAGGAAGGAAGGAAGGAAGGGAGGAAGGATGGAAGGGAGGAGGAAGGAAGGGAGGAAGGAAGAAGGAAGGAGATGAGGGAGGAAGGAAGGAAGGAAAGGAAAGGAGGGAGGAAAGAAGGAAGAAAGGAAGGAAGGAAAAGAGGGAGGAAGGAAGGGAGGAAAGGAAAGAAGGAAGGAAAGGAGGGAGGAAGAAGGATGGAAAAGAGGGAGGAAGGAAGGAAGGGAGGAAGAAGGAAGGAAAGGAGGGAGGAAGGAAGGACGGAAGGAAGGAAGGTAGGAAGGAAGGAAGGAAAGGAGGGATGAAGGAAAGGAGGAAGGAAGGAAGGGAGGAAGAAGAAAGGAAAGGAGGAAGGGAGGAAGGAAGGAAAGAAGGACAGAGGAAAGAAGGAAGGGAGGAAGGGTGGGGGGAGGAAAGAAGAAAGGGATGAAGGAAAGGAAGGAAGGAAGGAAGGACGGAGGAAAGAAGGAAGGGAGGAAAGAAGCAACAGTCAAAACAGACGGGGTCAATTTGACCCGGGAGGCCGACAGGAAGGTTAAATATTATATCTGAATGAAGAATCTGATGAAAGCCCCACTTGTGAAATAAACCACTTCCTTTCTTTCCCCCCAACAGAGAGACGCTGGACTTGAGGAAATCTCTCCTTCACAGTTTAATTGAAAGCGGCATCGTCTGACTCGCCTGCTTAATGCTCCGACTTCTTCCTGCTGTCCTCGCCTGCAAAATGCTCTCGTGTTTCTGCCGTTACAAAACATACAGAGAGAGAGCAACCCGAGGACACTAATGAAGAAGAGTCCCTGAACCGTGACGCAGGAATCAAATGCTAAAGAAAAATATATTAATAAATATATAAATAAATAAATAAAAGAAGAAGAAGAAGATGTGATGTAGTGGGAGGCGTTTCCCTGACAGCTCAGTTCATTTATCACTAGACTGCTAGAATGGACATTTTAATTACCTACACACACACACACACACACACACACACACACACACACACACACACACACACACACACACACACACACACACACACACACACACACACACACAAAAGCTAAAACTAAAACTAAACATATTGGGAGGAAGAAGGAAGAAAGGGAAGAAGAAAGGAAGGGAGGAAGAAGGAAGGAAAGGAGGGAGGAAGGGTGGAAGAAGGAAGGAAAGGAGGGAGGAAGGAAGGAAGGGAGGAAGAAGGGAGGAAGGGAGGAAGGAGGAAGGAAAGAAGGGAGGAAGTAGGAAGGAAAGGAGGGAGGAAGGAAGGAAGGGAGGAAGAAGGAAGGAAGGCGGGAAGAGGGAAGGAAAGGAGGGAGGAAGGAAGGAATGAAGGAAGGAAGGGAGAAAGAAGGAAGGAAGGGAGGAAGGAAGGGAGAAAGAAGGAAGGAAGGGAGGAAATGAAAGAAAGAAGAGGGGAGGGAGGAAGGAAGGTAGGAGGGAGAAAGGAAAAGAGGAAGGGAGGAAGGAAGGAAAGAAGGATAGAGGAAAGAAGGAAAGGAGGAATGTAGGGGGGAGGAAAGAAAGAGAGAAGGAGGGAGGGAGGGAGGGAGGAAAGAAGGAAGGGAGGAAGGAAATGAAAGAAGGAAGGAAGGAGGGTGACGCAGGAATCAAATGTTAAAGAAAAATATATAAATAAATAAATAAAAGAAGAAGATGTGATGTAGTGGGAGGCGTTTCCCTGACAGCTCAGTTCATTTATCACTAGACTGCTAGAATAGACATTTTAATTACCTACACACACACACACACACACACACACACACACACACACACACACCCTGAAGAGACTGAGAGGAAGCATGGTGGAATTAGAGATAAAGGTGCAAAATGAGGAAGATGGATAGAATAAAAGAATAAAGAGAGAGAAAGAAAAAAACAGAAGAAGAAGAAGAAAGGAAACAGAGAGAGATCACAGTGTGTGTTTGTGTTTGTGAGGAAGGATAATTGAGCCTTTTCATCCATATTGCCCATGACAGGTGTGACATTTAGCTTTGTGTGTGTGTGTGTGTGTGTGTGTGTGTGTGTGTGTGTGTGTGTGTGTGTGTGTGTGTGTGTGTGTGTGTGTGTGTGTGTGTGTGTGTTTAGTGAGTGGTGTTTTCTCTCTCTCTATTGAATATCCATAAAGCGCACACCTGCTCCGGTAACTAATGGGCAAGGAAGGAAGGATGGAGGAAGTCACTGCAACACACACACACACACACACACACACACACACACATACATACATACACACACACACACACACACACACACACACACACACACACACACACACACACACACACACACACACACAACACACCTGTGAGAACCTGATTTGATCCTAAAAGCTGCATCAGGCGACTTTTCCGAGCGAGCATCGAGCTTCGTGTCAACTCCGTCACACAGAGAACAAGACCTTCAATTAATCTGTAATTAAGCTTCACATGTTCTATTAGCTCGCTCTTGTTTCACTAGAAATGTTAATTGTTTCTACTCCAGATTTCAGAACACACTGTTCTTATTCCTCTTTTTAAGGAAGAGTACAAACCATGCGGGGAGCTCCGGTCCTCTGCAATGAGGCCAACGTGGAAGTAACTTAAAACTGCATTCTATCAAAAGGCCACCAGGGGGCGACCGTTTTGGTGTCAAAAGGACTTCCGTCTCTATACAAGTCAATGGAGAATTCACCAACTTCTCACTTGATTTCTAACCTCAGTAAACGTTTTCAAAATGTGTTTATGGTCTCAATCGCTAGTTTAAAGCCTTCTTCAATGCAGTATGATGTTCATTTGGGACATTTTGGCCTCCCTGATTTTATATGTGACGATAAAGCAGGGTATGCATTAGGGCGTGGCTACGTGGTGATTGACAGGTTGATTGGTTCACAGGTTCAGGAGGGCGCCTCATGCTCCTCCTGATGCCCATATAAGTAGAATCCCTGTTTTTATTTTTCCCAGCATGCACCGGAAATTTTCAAGATGACGCTGCTCAGATCCGATACTATTGGCCTCCGAGCAGCAGTCCACAAACCAATGGGTGACGTCACGGATGTTACGTCCATTATATATACAGTCTATGGGAAAAACTAACGGAACAACACATGAAAACACAAGATAAATCATAATTGATACTGAAATTATCCAATATTGAGTCATAAAAAATGTACATCTCAATTAAATCTGATGCTAAAGTGTCTGCAGTAGTTTTCTGGGCTGCATGTGTGTGTGTGTGTGTGTGTGTGTGTGTGTGTGTGTGTGTGTGTGTGTGTGTGTGTGTGTGTGTGTGTGTGTGTGTGTGTGTGTGTGTGTGTGTATAATATCTACTTTGTGGAAATTAAATTGGATCGCTAGCAGTTCTCATCCTGAGTTCACTGCTCTGCCTTCAGGCTCACGCTGCAGACTGCCAAGAAATTTGGAGCAATCGTTACAAATTCTTGTTTGTTCCCAACGCGATCAGATTATTAAATAGTCACATAGGGACACAGAATTTAAAAATCATTGCACTATTGTGGGTTTTTAAGTCTATTTTATATATTTTTCTTCTTCTATCTACATTTTTTCTTTGCATATTTTGCACGTTTTTTTCTGTCCGGCTGTTGTTGCTGCAACCATTGGGATCTTAATGAAGACTGACCTGAAACTTTACGCTGTTTTATATTCAAAAAGGAAACCACGGTTATGCTCACCTGCTGAATGCAGTAGTAGTAATGTAAGTTTGCTGGATGAAGTGAGAAACGCTTCATGCAATATTCATATTCATGCGATATAACTGACTCGAAGAATTGAATCTAAATGACTTGATTCTGATGATAAGTGCTCGATATGCAGCTCTAACTCAGTGCTGGTTTGAGAGTTATATTAATGCATTTAATCTATATTTTAGGGGATATTAATACAATGCATAAACACAACACACAGAGAACATGGCTGCATGTATATATGAGTGTAACGTACATGCAGCTCTGCTCTGTGTGTGCAGACTCTTAACATCTCTGCAGACTCGCTGCACATCAACAGGTCTGAAACTAACAAGGCCGATGTCTATCTTTACTGCCGGGCTTCTCTTCGTGATCAGAATATGATGGTGATGCATGGAGCGTATAAAATGCAAATGCTAAGGGTGGAAGTGGAGGGGAGGGTGCAGCCTTGCCAAGGTGCTATGTAAATGAAGCCAATCAAAGGCGAGCAACTTTACAGCCGCCATAACAAACCTATCAAAGCTCATCTAGAGGCGGACGCAATGAGGGGCGGCTCTGCCAGTGTGAGCATAAATAAAAAAACATCAGTCTCGTAACATTTCTTCAGATTCCATATATTAATGTGAAAGAGCTTTTATTTTTTTATTAACTGCTTGGGTTGGTCCTCATTATGATGCATGCTGGTAGCGGCTGTCAGCTCGGTTGCTTCGCTGTAGCCGGAGACTTTTTCCTCGCTGCGCTACAGGCGGTAAAAGGTGGCGATGGAGGGGGAGGGGGAGAGGAAGGGATGTGGGAGGGGAAGCCATGTAAATTAAATCTACACACTACATTATTCATGCAGAAACAGTTTGCCACATTTTTTAAGGCATACATTAATCTTTCTGACGTACAGCCAATGCAAATATTATATACAGGCTGATGTGAGAATGACGTCTCAAACTGAGGTTATTGTTCTCATTTCTGCCCCGATGACGACTGACTGACTGACTGACTGACTGACTGACTGACTGACTGACTGACTGACTGACTGACTGACTGAGTTACTGACTGACTGACTGACTGACTGACTGACTGACTGACTGATTGACTGACTGACTGACTGGCTGACTGACTGACTGACTGAGTTACTGACTGACTGACTGACTGAGTTACTGACTGACTGACTGACTGACTGACTGACTGATTGACTGACTGACTGACTGGCTGACGGACTGACTGACTGACTGACTGACAGCAGCCGTTAACTGTCAGCTAAACAAACTGTTCAGAGGTCTGAATCACAAACAGAGCTCAACAGATGTTTGAATCAGTTTCCAGAGCATAGCAGAATGAAGCTGGTTAGATTTCAATCGTTATAATCTGATATGTTTACTACAGTCAATTACAGACAACTACAGACAACTACAGTAAACTACAGTCTACTACAGTCTACTACAGTCAACTACAGTCAACTACAGACAACTACAGACAACTACAGTAAACTACACTCAACTACAGACAACTACAGTCTACTACAGTCAACTACAGTCTACTACAGTCTACTACAGTCAACTACAGTCAACTACAGACAACTACAGTCTATTTTAGTCAACTACAGTCTACTACAGTCAACTACAGTGTATTACAGTCAACTACAGACAACTATAGTCAACTACAGACAACTACAGTCTATTTTAGTCAACTACAGTCAACTACAGTCTACTACAGTCAACTACAGTCAACTTCAGTCTACTACAGTCAACTACAGTCTACTACAGTCTATTACAGTCTACTACAGTCAACTACAGACAACTACAGACAACTACAGACAACTACAGTCAACTACAGTCTACTACAGTCTACTACAGTCAACTACAGACAACTACAATCAACTACAGTCTACTACAGTCTACTACAGTCAACTACAGTCAACTACAGTCTACTACAGGCAACTTCAGTCTACTACAGTCAACTACAGTCTACTACAGTCTACTACAGTCAATTACAGACAACTACAGACAACTACAGACAACTACAGTCAACTACAGGCAACTTCAGTCTACTACAGTCAACTACAGACAACTACAGTCTACTACAGTCTACTACAGTCAATTACAGACAACTACAGACAACTACAGACAACTACAGTCAACTACAGTCTACTACAGTCTACTACAGTCAACTACAGACAACTACAGTCTACTACAGTCTACTACAGTCAATTACAGACAACTACAGTCTACTACAGTCTACTACAGTCAACTACAGACAACTACAGTCTACTACAGTCTACTACAGTCAACTACAGACAACTACAGTCTACTACAGTCTACTACAGTCAATTACAGACAACTACAGACAACTACAGACAACTACAGTCAACTACAGTCTACTACAGTCTACTACAGACAACTACAGACAACTACAGTCAATTACAGACAACTACAGTCTACTACAGTCTACTACAGTCAACTACAGACAACTACAGTCTACTACAGTCTACTACAGTCAACTACAGACAACTACAGTCTACTACAGTCTACTACAGTCAACTACAGACAACTACAGTCTACTACAGTCTACTACAGTCAATTACAGACAACTACAGTCTACTACAGTCTACTACAGTCAACTACAGACAACTACAGTCAACTACAGACAACTACAGTCTACTACAGTCTACTACAGTCAATTACAGACAACTACAGACAACTACAGACAACTACAGTCAACTACAGTCTACTACAGTCTACTACAGACAACTACAGACAACTACAGTCAACTACAGACAACTACAGTGTATTACAGTCAACTACAGACAACTACAGTCAACTACAGACAACTACAGTCAACTACAGACAACTACAGTCAACTACAGTCTACTACAGTCTACTACAGTCAACTACAGTCTACTACAGTCAACTACAGACAACTACAGACAACTACAGTCAACTACAGACAACTACAGTCAACTACAGACAACTACAGACAACTACAGTCAACTACAGACAACTACAGTCAACTACAGTCTACTACAGTCAACTACAGACAACTACAGACAACTACAGTCAACTACAGACAACTACAGTCAACTACAGACAACTACAGACAACTACAGTCAACTACAGACAACTACAGTCAACTACAGTCAACTACAGTCAACTACAGACAACTACAGTGTATTACAGTCAACTACAGACAACTATAGCCAACTACAGTCAACTATAGTCTACTAAAGACAATTACAGTCAACTACAGTCAACTACAGTCAACTACAGACAACTACAGTCTACTACAGTCAACTACAGTCAACTACAGTCTAGTACAGACATCTACCGTCTACGACAGACAACTCCTGTCTACTACAGATCATTTTAGTACCAACAGTAATCTCCTGCTTTACTCCTGGACGATGTGTTTATTTCTCAGAGCCACGAACAGCAGAATCAACAGACATCGGGTCACCTGAGCTTCACAGACCAGCAGCTGAATCACTTCCTGCCTGTGACTGCAGACATCTGTGAGGTTCACTCAACGATGCTCACAAACAGGCTGCTGAGTGGATCAAATGGTGTGAAACTGTGAGGCTCAAGCTGGCCGCCATTAACGCTGTCTGGTTGCTTTATGGCACCGAGGAGCCGCTCCACTAACGGGAGGCGTAACAAAGCCTGGAGGAACGTCTGGACACCAAAGAAAGGAGGCTCAAAGAGGAGCTGAAGAGGAGCAAAGATATTTCATCCTCTACTTTAAAGAAAGTCGACAACATCAAGCGCTTCTGGAAGATGTGAGTGAGATGGGAGGCTGAGAAAACCGTACTCTTAACCTTTGTTTCGCCCCTCCCCCCTGTCAAATTGACCTTTTCTGTTTTGACTGTTCCTTCCTTTCCTCCCTTACTTCCTTCCTTCTGTCCTTCCTCCCTCCGTCTCTCTTTCTCTCCTTCCTCTCTCTTTCCTCCCTTCCTTCTTTCCTTCCTCCATCCCCTTTCTTCCGTCCTTCTGTCCTTCCTCCCTCCCTCTCTTCCTTCCTTCCTCCCTTTCTTCTTTCCTCCCTCCCTCCTTCTCTCTTTCTTTCCTCCCCCCTACCTTCCTCCCTTCCTTCTTTCCCCTGTCCTTTCCTTCCTTCCTCCCTTCCTCTTTTCCTTTCTCCCTCCCACCATCCCTCCTCCCTTCTTTCCTTTCCTTTCCTCCCTTCCTTCCTCTCTCCTTTCCTTCCTTCTTCCTCCCTTCCTTCCTCATTTCTTTCCTTCTTCCTCCCTCCTTTCCTCCCTTCCCTCCTACCTTCCTCCCTCCTTTCTTTCCTCCCTCCCTTCCTTCCTTCCTTGACTCGAGGACAACAGGAGGGTTAACTTACCCTGAAAGAATCGGAACGAAAACAGAGGAGAAGATGGGAAAGAAACAGACAGAAAAAGAAGAAGAAGAAGAAGAAGTGCACAAGAAGAAAAAGAAGAAGAAGTGTGACAGCGAAAATAAGGTGGAGGAGCTGCTGGTTTTTGGCTGCAGCTCCTCTCCTCCTTTCCTCTAAATTTCTCACCCTCCTCTCTCCTTTTCCTCCTTTTTTCCTCACACTGATTAAAATACAAATAAAATAAGACACATATCAACTGCATATGACTTCATACGGTGAATATTAGAAAGTAGAAACTATCAAATATGATGTTTTTCTAAGTTATGATTTAAACAGAAGCTCGATGATGAACATATCAAATATTCTCTGTGTTCTTCTGTAACTGAGCTCAAAGGTTCCTGACAGTGTTTTAAACATCCATCCATCCATCCATCCATCCATCCATCCATCCATCCATCCATCCATCCATCCATCCATCCATCTATCCATCCATCCATCCATCCATCCATCCATCCATCCATCCATCTATCTATCTATATGCTGGTATCTGATTGGTGGAAGTGTGAGAGCTCAAACAACATTTTTAGAATAATTATTTTGTGCATAACATTTCAGAGATTATTATTCACTATGAAATTAGAACCAAAGTCATACTGAAACATGCAAATGAAGTTAAAATATGTATAAATACAGTGTGTAGGTGTTTTGGCTGCATCTCTCTCTCTATATATATATATGTACAGTATGTGTTTGTATGTTTGTGCATTTATTTACATATTAACTAAGCCCTGCTCCTATATTTCCATCCTTTCATGTAACACATTTAATCATAACAGGGTCTTAGTTATCTAAGCTGGGGGATTTCAACCCTTAAGTAGACCCGAGGAGGCTGAATGTGAGTTATTCATGTCCAGGCTGCTGTTAGAGATGTTGTTTAAGAAGGAAAATTAAGTTCAGTATTCAGTATTTTTACTTCAGCGGCAAACAAAGAAAAAAAAAATGGTGGAAAATGCCAAAAGCACATTGATGGATACACTGTTCTCCTGCCTGTTTGCACATTTTTATGCTTGTGCAGCTCACATCCCTGCAGGTTTGAGCATGAACACATCTGTTATATATTGTGTTTGTTGTGTTTGAAGCTGGTGGTTCAGTTATTTTATATTTCAATTACATGTGTATGTTTTGTCCGTGTGTCCTTGTGTTATTTTAAGAAATAAAAAAAGAAGTTGAAACAGCGGTTACATGTGACAGAAAAGTCTCATTTCAGTCATTTTTAGGCCATGGTGTTTTATTTTGCCAAGCAGTCACAGAGACGTCGCTTGTCGTGCATTATGCTGCCGTAGAATAACTGGAAAGAAGGAAGGACGGAGGAAAGAAGGAAGGAAGGAAGGTAGGAGGGAGGGAGGGAGGGAGGGAGGGAGGGAGGGAGGGAGGGAGGGAGGGAGGGAGGGAGGGAGGGAGGGAGAAAGGAAAAGAGGAAGGGAGGAAGGGAGGAAGGAAAGGTGGAAGGAAACAAAGAGAGAAGGAGGAGGGAGGAAAGAAGGAAGGATGGGGGATGGAGGAAGGAAAGAAGGAACGGAGGAAAGAGAGATGAAGGAAAGAAAGAGGAGGAGGGAGGGAGGAAAGAAGGAAGGGATGAAGGAAGGAAGGAAGGACAGAACGATGGAAAAAAGGAGGATGGAGGAAGGAAAGAAAGAAGGGAGGAAAGAGAGACGAAGGAAAGAAAGAGAAGAGGGGGAGGGAGGGAGGAAGGACAGACGGAAGGAAGGAAGGAAGGAAGGAAGGAAGGAAGGAAGGAAGATAGGAGGGAGGGAGGGAGGGAGGGAGGGAGGAAGGGAGGGAGGGAGAAAGGAAAAGAAGAAGGGAGGAAGGAAGGAAGGAAGGACAGAGGAAAGAAGGAAGGGAGGAAGGAAACAAAGAGAGAAGGAGGGAGGGAGGAAAGAAGGAATGAAGGAAGGAAGGAAGGAAGGATGGGGGATGGAGGAAGGAAAGAAGGAAGGGAGGAAAGAGAGATGAAGGAAAGAAAGAGAGGAGGAGGGAGGGAGGAAAGAAGGAAGGGAGGAAGAAAGGAAGGGATGAAGGACAGACGGAAGGAAGTAAGGAAGGAAGGAAGGAAGGAAAGAAGGAACAGTCAAAACAGACGGGGTCAATTTGACTGTAACGGTCTGTAAAACATCACAGCGCTGAGGCTTTTTGTCCCTTCCGTGACCCGGTAGTAAAGCTCTGTTTGCAGCAGTAAGACCTCTGTGTGTCTGTGTTCATATCAGCAGCAACACAGCGGATCAAGTGCTTAGTATCAGGAGGATGAGCGGAGGGGTTTAGTTCTTTTCACCCATTTATCACCTCATCATTGCTCAGTGGGAGGATCGAACCTGTGATCTTTTGCTCATGAAGCCATCTGAACCTTTTATGAGATGTTTGACATTTCAAGTCAAAGATCTGTTGTCCTCGAGTCAAGGAAGGAAGGAGGAAGAAGGAAGGAAAGGAAGGAAAGGAGGGAGGAAAGAATGAAAGGAGGGAGGAAGGAGGAAGGAAAGGAGGGGAGGAAGGAGGAAGGAAGAAGGAAGGAAAGGAGAGAGGACAGGAAAGAAGGAAGGAAGGAAGGTAGGAGGGAGGGAGGGAGAGAAAGGAAAAGAGGAAGGGAGGAAGGAAGGAAAGAAGGAAAGAGGAAAGAAGGAAGGGAGGAAGGTAGGGGGAGGAAAGATAGACAGAAGGAGGGAGGGAGGGAAAAAAGGAAGGGAGGAAAGAGACAAAGGAAAGAAAGAGAGGAGGGGGAGGGAGGAGAGGAGGGAAGGAAGGGAGGAATAAGGAAGGAAAGGAGGGAGGAAAGGAAAGAAGGAAGGAAGATAGGTAGGAGGGAGGGAGGGGGAGGAGAAGGAAAGAAGGAAAGAGGAAATAAGGAAGGGAGGAAGGTAGGGGGGAGGAAAGAAAGACAGAAGGAGGGAGGGAGGAATGAAGGAAGGGAGGAAGGAAGGAGGGAAGGAAAGGAAGGAAGGAAGGAAGGACAGAAGGATGGAAGAAAGGTGGATGGAGGTAGGACAGACGGAAGGAAGGAAGGAAGGAAGGAAGGAAGGAAGGAAGGAAGGAACAGTCCAAACAGACGGGGTCAATTTGACTGTAGAGGTCTGTAAAACATCACAGCGCTGAGGCTTTTTGTCCCTTCCGTGACTCGGTAGTAAAGCTCTGTTTGCAGCAGTAAGACCTCTGTGTGTCTGTGTTCATATCAGCAGCAACACAGCGGATCAAGTGCTTAGTATCAGGAGGATGAGCGGAGGGGTTTAGTGTGTTCGGCTGTATGGATTTACTGTATGTAGACGGTCACGCTGCGTAACACACTCACTTCCTCTCTGCACAGACATGTGACCGTATGGTGTACG
>NW_026910694.1:0-15360 GCF_963691925.1 Scomber scombrus | reverse complement strand
CCTCACATGTTTTCTATCATCTTCAGCCTGTTGTGATATATAACAGAGTCGTACGTGCACTCGAGGCGACAACCATTTCAAACAAAATCCATGTTCAATTAAAGATGCAACACTTTCTCAACCATGAAATTGTATCTGAGGGAGATGAAGCTGAATTAAACACAAAGAAAACAATCAGGACGGGAAACCTTTCAGGCAACAGTCTGAATCCTCCTGAATAAAACATAATTAATAGGTTTAACGAACTGATGCGGATAAGCGGGAAAATTGCGTTAAAGAGAACTAATTTTAGTATTTTACTGTCACGTCCATTATAAGCTAATTATATCACTTTAAACTAAATATTGCAGCAGCAGCAGCACAGACATTAAAAGCTTAAAATGTGCCGAGAGATAATGGAATAAACAGCAGATCACAGTTATGTTTTCATCTCATTAAACTGCAGAGAAAATATTCAGTGTGTCGGCTTCGCATCAGTTTATCAGCTGAAACTTCCTTTATGTTTCACTGCATTATGAAACACTGCTAATAAAGGATTGATGAAGAAGAAGACATGGATATGAATATGATTTAAAGGAGAAAGAGCTGAAAACTAAATTAACCCTTAACCCTCCTGTTGTCCTCGAGTCAAGGAAGGAAAGGAGGAAGGAACTGCTGATGCTGCACCCATCCACCTGCATCACTGCTAATGCTGCACCCATCCACCTGCAACACTGCTGATGCTGCACCCATCCACCTGCATCACTGCTGATTCTGCACCCATCCACCTGCTGCACCCATCCACCTGCATCACTGCTAATGTTGCACCCATCCACCTGCATCACTGCTGATGCTGCACCCATCCACCTGCATCACTGCTGATGCTGCACCCATCCACCTGTCAACCTCACGCTGTATGTAACCCTCACTGTGAAGAAGACCCCGAGCAATAATCTATCTTTCACGATCACTTTTCTCTTCTCACTGCACAGAGGCTGATCTCCAGCCCACCAGAGTCAGGCTGGCTTCCTGTTTTCCTTGCTCCTCACCCAAAATGACTTCACATGAATCATCCTAATTGGTTTACCTAAGACGACCTTACATTACCATATGTTTATATAAAAAAAGAGAGAAAAGAGGAAAGCGATTAATCTGCAAATGAAGCACAAGACCATTAAGAATCCTTCTGTTTGTGCAATGAATGGTTAATTGACTGTTTAACCACTCAAAGCTCTTTTATTGTACATGTCACATTCACCCATTGACACACACATTCATACACTGATGACAGGAGCTAGCACACAGAGTACCAACCTGCTCATCAGGAGGAAGCTAACATTCACACACTGTTGGTTCATGCAGACTGGAGGAGCCGGGAATTGAACCGTTGATCTTCTGATTGGTGGATGAGCCGCTCTACCTCTAAAAGAAAACCTCAAAAAACCTTCTCAGGGAACAAGATGTTTTTCTGAGACATTTCAAGCACTCTGGAGGAGATGAGCATCCTGCGTACGTTCATGCAGTGCAGAGAGAAAATAAAGAAGGAAAAGTTGCTGATCACATTAACTCCAGCAGGATGGATGCTGTGCTGAGGAGGAGGCTTAACAAAAGGTTACAGTCAGCCAGGTTCAAGTTTTAAGGTTAATATTAGTGAAATACTGTGTTTCAATAAATGCTGTGGTGAGTAACTGACTCTCCAACTAACTTTTTAATTTCACACATGCCTTGGCAGAAATTGTGTGTGATTGTTTTGTTTGGAAGTTAATGCTGTATATGTATAAGCAGCATTTACTTCCACTGATTACTTTCTGCCTCATAAATCAGCGCTACAACGTTCTAACAATAGCATTCGCCCCAAACTGGTATTGTCAGTGTATTAACTAGGTAGCAACATATGGTGCTGTGTATTCAGAGCCAGAAACTAATCTATATTTATTGTGTTTTTTTTAGCTGCTGAGTCACAAGAGGAGCCAGACGGCAGCGGCAACAGCAGTCAGATAACACCAGCTGAGGATGAGGATGAAGAGGAGGAGGAGGAGGAAGAGCATCAGCTGTCTGACTCTGTCCTGACGCTGCTCAGAGCCTCAGCAGACTTCCTAAATGATGCCATGTTTCCATCGATCTGAGCATATGTTGGTATGATCAGCTGAGCGTGAACAGGTCCAGACCTCAGAGTGGAGTCATGTAAGACCAGCAGCCGGTGTTCAGGAGGTTACTTTGGAAATATAATAGGTTACAGATTACTAGTTCATTCATTCATTCATTCACCATGGACAGGTGGCAGGACTGACATACAGCAGACAGACACATTCACACCTACAGGCAATTTAGAGTGACAGATCATCCTAACCTGCATGTTTTTGGCCTGTTGGAAGAAGCCGGAGTATCTGGAGGGAACCTATGCAGGCATAAGGGTCACTACAGGTCATGAGGAAGTCACACAACATTGTGAGTACTTCCGAGCAAATCTTAATCGCTATGTCAACCTGCATGTAAGGGTAACCGTTAGTCCTTTATCCCCTCTGCTGTCCCACTGCTGAACTAATCTTTATGAGGTCCAGTTGTATCTGCTTGTTATTGCAGTGTGCAGCTGGATACTGTGGTGCATTCTTTTTATCATATGACTCTTGTATAGGCTTCCTCTCAATGAACTATTCATTGGACTATAGGACCTGCTGACTTTGCACACAGCTGCCACCTCTTCTTCTTCTTCTTCTTCTTTCTTCTGTGTTTTTTATTTTGTTATTTATTTATGTGTCCGAATGTGTTGTGGTGTGAGCTGTCAAATGAATTGCCCTCCAAGGGATTAATAAAGTTGTCTTGAATCTTAGGAGAACATGCAAACTCCACACAGAGGAACCGGCTGGTGGGTTTGAACCCAGAAACTAAAACATGTGCTGTGTCTCAAATCACTTGTGTTAGTACACTGTGTAGACTACCAATAAACCTACTGATGGCTTATATGTGACAACAGCATAGTGGAGCTTAGTGTAAAAAACACCATGTATAATTTATTCATGTATAACGCAGCAATGTTCACCGTAGTTACAACGTCCTCGGCCGCCAAGTGTTCCCTCCCCTTCTGCTATGGAGCCAAGATGGCAACCGTTGTGTCCATAGTTACACACTCAACTTCTGAGTGAAAGTGTAAGAACAGCATACACACACATACAACAGCATACTTTATGATTTGTTTGGAAGTCTGTGCATGGTGGAGTACGGTTAGCTGCAAATACAGAATGTTTTGACAATATGCCGAATCTCTCTGCAGGAAATAGAAAAAGAACACAGTCAGACTCTGTATGAGGACGATAGATGAAGTGAAGTGATCCATCTGTGCAGCAGGGAGACCTGCTGAAAGCACAGATGGCACAACGAGAGAGAGACGGAGGCTCCAACCAGCACGGAGATGCAAACCTTCTTTTCTCTGCATATAGTTTGTTTTTTTATTTGTTTTGCACATTGTTCACATACATATTGTACTTATTACTCCATAACCTAACGTTACTTCATAAAACCATTGAATGCTTAACCTTCGTGTCGTCCTCCCGGGTCAAATTGACCCCGTCTGTTTTGACTGTTCCTTCTTTCCTTCCTTCCTTCCTCCCTCCCTCCCTCCCTCCTTCTTCTTTCCTCCCTTATTTCCTCTGTCCTTTCCTTCCTTCCTCCTTCCTTTCTTCCGTCCTTTCCTTCTTTCCTTCAGGGGAGTTCTGGTCCTCTGAAATGATGCCAACGTGGAAGTAGCTTAAAACTGCATTCTATCAAAAGGCCACCAGGGGGCGACCGTTTTGGTGTCAAAAGGACTTCCGTCTCTATACAAGTCAATGGAGAATTCACCAACTTCTCACTTGATTTCTAACCTCAGTAAGCGTTTTCAAAATGTGTTTATGGTCTCAATCGCTAGTTTAAAGCCTTCTTCAATGCAGTATGATGTTCATTTGGGACATTTTGGCCTCCCTGATTTTATATGTGACGATAAAGCAGGGTATGCATTAGGGCGTGGCTACGTGGTGATTGACAGGTTGATTGGTTCACAGGTTCAGGAGGGCGCCTCATGCTCCTCTTGATGCCCATATAAGTAGAATCCCTGTTTTTATTTTTCCCAGCATGCACCTGAAATTTTCAAGATGGCGCTGCTCAGATCCGATACTATTGGCCTCCGAGCAGCAGTCCACAAACCAATGGGTGACGTCACGGATGTTACGTCCATTTTATATACAGTCTATGGTCCAGATCTATCCTCAAAGACTCCTCCCACCCAGCACATCCTGTGTTTTCGCTCTGGCAGGAGCTGCAGGTCAATGAAAGCACCTCCAGACTCACTAACAGTTTCTTTCCCTATAAAAACTCTAAACAAACAATAATCCTGTGCAGTACTCTTGACCGCTGCTTTTATTTATTCTGTTCTATTCTATATTAGTCACTGATGATGTAACACAGAGATGCAGGTTATTATTCATGTGCATTATTTGGCAATCACAGTTAAAGTGATAATCCGAGCAAAATCTAATTAATGGTTAAAGCTGGTTTTAGTTTGCTGCCTCGTGAAGAACTGGGACCATGTTTATGTCTCTGTTTACTATTTACTATTGGCCTTTATGTATATTCTACATATTAGCACTTTGGGACATTTTATCTATGTAATTTGCACATTATTTGAAGAAAACGGCAGTGAATCATCCAGATTAGTGAAACAGCATCAGGAGTACACTTATTTTAACACACACACACACACACCTTAATGTGATGTTATATAAGAAAAAGGTTTCCAGCTTTCCTCACTGTAATTCCAGCATCAACATGCAAAGGCAATAATTGGAGGCGGCCGACGCTTACACTGTGATACAAACATCACAGAGAGAAAACCATGTTTCATGTAAATTAACTTCTCCTACACGTTTGTACCACATTGTGCATGATGGCTGGAAAGTGTCTGTCTGCAGCAGATCTTAAATGCTCGGTGCTGCCTACGTTCTGTGATTAAAGGCTGCAGAAGCCTGCTTGGCCTCCTTTATTTCTATGCTAATGCAGCCATTCAGGGAGCAGATACTCTAAATGGGGGTTTGGAGGCTTGTGCTTACTCCTGGATAGAGAGGTAATTCTTAAAGAAAACCCATGTATATGGACTGATGGTCAATTTTCTATACACTTGATTGCCAGCAGTAGGTGACATACAAATGAGGCTTCACTATTATAGCATGAGAGCGTTTCTAACATCAGTTCCTGCTGGGCAGCTGAATATCTTACCATATTGTGTAGATGACAGGCAATACAGCTGGGTATATTTAAAAGTAAGAGTAACAGGCGTGTAGAGTAACTAGGGGTGGGAATCGAGAACCGGTTCCAATTAGTTCAATCCATCGACATCATTTGCCTTCATGCTTAACGATTCTCTTATCGATGCCTTTCTTTCACGTGCCTTACAAAACAATGACGTCACGCTCGTGCGAGAGTAAATCAGCAGCGTGATCGACACCATGGCGGAGAGACAGAATCGGTCCAAAGTGTGGCTTAATTTCACAAAAAAGGATGCTAACAGCGCAACGTGTAATGTGTGCCGCACCGTCATTTCAAGGGTGGAAACACAAGCAACATGCTGAAGCATTTATACACAGCGCACAGCATTAAGCATCAGGAGTGCCATGTTTCCTGTGTCTCACTTCAACGTCGTTATTTAGAAGATGCAGCTGCGGTAGGTTAGCGTCAACGACAGACAACTGACACAGAGAATGGGGCCGATGGCCGGCCAGACGGGGTTATTCTTGAGTCTATAAGGTAACAATAATATAATAATAAGACAACCTTGTTTGAATTGTGAAATGGGTTTGGCTAAAAGAACATGTTGGTTTGGTCTATACTACTACTGTAGGTACTTATACTATATTGAATGGGTTAAATAGAATTGCATTACTAAAAAGAGACTAAAATACAATTTTCATTGACTAAAACTAGACTAAAATAGTCACAGATCATTTGGACTAAAATGCTCAAACTTTTAGTCGACTGAAACTTGACTAGAATAAAAAGAGTATGAACGTGACTAAAACTAATAAAAGCCCTGACTTTTGACCTGCAGGCAGCATTTCTACACTTTTAACTTTGACCATGTTTAATATCCAACATCAGAGGGTTTAAATAACAGGGAAAGCAGAATGTGGAGCCTTTAAACTCAGAGATAGATCACTGTGGCTTGAAGCTCCAGATGATTCAAGTGAAACTGTCACCTTTCACAGATCTTAACATACATGGACATTAGGGGGTAAAAGTCCACAATATATAAAAGTAATAAAGTCTGGAGGCTGGGCTCACCTGCCTGAAACACTGGAGGTGAAGGTTTAATACAAAGTCCCTCTGACTAAACCTCGCTGCCTCAGCTGCTGATAAAATATTTCATTTTACTGTCTGACAGCTCTGTAAATAAAAGCTCGCAGCCACCCAGCCTGCTTTATAATGTTATTCTCTTGTTGTGTAAATCTCCTTTTAATGCAGCCAAGAAAAATCCTGCCTATCGCAAAGCTGGGAGCTAAAGTGTTATCAAACTTCTAAGCTGCTCGGGCCATCTGCCGCCCAAAATAACATGCAGAGCTGCTTCTCTCCTCCTCGCTGATATAAACTCTTTATTAACAGAGAGGAGCAGCGGGAGCATCTCCTGGGCTTTGTTTCTCTACAACACAGATCAGTCATCAGGATCCCTAAACCTCGTCCTTTACTCTGAAGCTCAGCGACTGATTTAATTTATCTGCAGATGCTGAGACGATACGAGATGAGCGAGAGAGTGACACGGAGACAGAGGAGGGAAGAGAGGAAACATGGATCATACGCTCTGATTATGATTCAGTGTTTTTGCAGGAAATGTCTTTTAGATTTGATCAAATTTGAGTAATCTTTGAGAGACACTAGAGACACAATTAGTCTGCCAGTCTGTTCCAGAGAGTTAGAAACCAACACAGAGCTGGCTGCTGACATTAGTGATTATTGCTTAAAGAATATATGTAGATAGATATATATGTGTCAGTGATTAATAAGTGTTGGTAAGATGATGAATTCATAAATCAGTTAAACTAGTTTTAAAAGCAGAATCAGGTTTGTTAAAATGTACATTTAGTATTTTTGTTGGTTTTATATCATTTGAAATGACATTTGCACCATTTTATACCAAAAGTAAGACTGAATGCTCCTGAAAATGTCAAATGGTGTAACCACAAAATAATGATACATATTACATATTTTATCACCTACAGTTTATTTAAGTGGACTTATACTAATAATGACTTCATTTAAAACATGTAAATGTTTCCTGATCTCCATGGTAACCAGAGTAAATGTAATATTTAGAACAATTGTATTCCATTAGCTTTATTTAATATAAAGTTATAATGTAAGATCATGCCAAACTAGTTGATATGGTGTTTTATTGACTATTTACTGTTTTTAAGCAAGTTGAATTATTTGGTACAAAGTTTTTATGGTTACACCACTTAGACATTTTTGCCATAATCCTCTAATATATTCTCTCTAAATGGATTAAAATCAAAAATTTGATGCTGGGTCCACAAAAAAAGAATGTGTGCAAGTTATTCATACGTTTATTTTCACATTTTTATCCTTTAAATTTAAACTAAATTTATTTTATTGTTAAACTGAGCTGCAGGATGATGTGAGAAGCTGACAGCAGCATGCATCTCTCTCCTGAATCCTTAAAGACAAACTAATGATCTAACAACAGACTGAAATGTTCATCTGTCGCCCGTGGAAGGAAAAAGCTGCAAAAAGAACACTCAGTTAAATGTCCTCCATCGTGCAGCCGAGTGTTTCTCCCATCAGCAGCCTCCTCTGACTGATATCCAAACATGCCATTATTCTTTCTATTGAGAGAAGCGCTGAAGGAGGCTAATGCACCTGACCTCGGACTGCGGGGAACCTCGAGAGAGCTTAATGGCTTATGTCATGTTTTTATTCTCCTCCGTCACACACAAACACAGCATTCATCAGCTCAGAGCAGCATATTCAAGATAAAGCCCAACAGCAAGCGTACGTGATTCTTTAAAGAGCGGCGCTGCATCCATCAGCTCAACACTGTGAACTCCTTTCATCAGCTGTCACTTCATCCATCAGCAGGCTCGGCTCTGTTCTCTCAAATAAACATCCAAGTCCAATCGTCAGGAAGAAAAGGAACTGTCACTTTAATGTTTGTGTCGTCCTCCCGGGTCAAATTGACCCTGTCTGTTTTAACTGTTCCTTCCTTCCTTCCTTACTACCTTCCGTCTGTCCTTCCTTCCTCCCTCTTTTCATTCCTTCCTTCCATTTCTTCTTCGCTTCCTTATTTCCTTCCTCCATCCCCCTTTCTTCCATCCTTCCATCCTTCCTTCTTTCCTTCCTTCCTTCCTTCTTTCCTTCCTTCCCTCCCTTTCCTTCCTCCATCCCCCTTCCTTCCATCCTTCTGTCCTTCCTTCCTTCCTTCCTTCCTTCCTTCCTTCTCTTCTTTCTTCCTTCCTTCATTCCTTCCTTCCTCCCTCCCTCCCTCCCTCTCTGACACGAGGACAACAGGAGGGTTAATGTTTCATCATCTTTTATCAGCAGAAACATGAGTAATCAGACTAATCAGAGTCTGTAGTTCCACTGCTGCAGATATTCATCCATCACTTCATTTGTATTGAAGCTGTTTGTAACTGTGAGTTACGGCACGGCGCATCTTGCAGCTCTGAACACTTTTGGAGGAATTCATTCCTCTGCCGTCTGGACGGAGATTTTAGGCCTCGAGCACGAACTAATAGATCCAAATGTTCCTTTGTCCCAGTTAACCTGTAAAACCTTTAATCGCTCCTGTGGTGAGACTTTTCTGACATTTCTATTCTTATTCTGATTCTGATTGTTCTTATCAAGATTGGTTGTGCTGTATGCTGAGATGATGTCTGTTATGTCACTGTTTGTTTGTTTATTTATTTATTTATTTATTTATTTATTTATTTATGGTTGGTGTGTTGGTTGTTTTGTTGGTTGTTTTTTGTGCAAACCAACTTTCCTCTCGAGGGACAATAAAGCTCTGACCTCTGAGCTGAACTGAGCTGAATTATAAAGCTCACTGACGAGGTTCAGCTGCTTGATAACGAGTTAATTATCAGACTCAGGTGTGTTAGAGGAGAGAAACATAAAACATGGAGGACCAGCTCTACAGGAGCAGGATGGAGACCACTGCTCTAAATACCCTGGTTTACACTATCTGTGCCACATTTAACCCTCCTGTTGTCCTCCAGGGGAGGAAGGAAAGAGGGAGGAAGGAAGGGAGGGAGGAAGGGAGGGAGGACGGGAGGGAGGGAGGACGGAAGGAGGGAAGGAAAGAAGGAAGGAAGGAAAGATGGAAGGGAGAAAGGAAGGAAAGGAAGGAGGGAGGAAAGAAGGAAAGGAAGGGAGGAAGGAGGAAGGAAGAAGGAAGGGAAGGAGGGAGGGAGGGAAGGAAGGAAGGAAAGATGGAAGGAAGGAAGGAGGGAAAAAAGACAGGAAGAAAGGAAGGAGGGAAGGAAAAGGAAGGGAGGAAGGTAGGGGGAGGAAAGAAAGAGAGAAGGAGGGAGGGAGGAAATAAGGAAGGGAGGAAGGAGGGAAGGAAAGAAGGAAGGAAAAGGAGGGAGAAAGGAAAAGAGGAAGGAAGGAAAGAAGGAAGGGAGGAAGGTAGGGGGGGGAAGAAAGAGAGAAGGAGGGAGGGAGGAACAGTCAAAACAGACGGGGTCAAAGGTTAAAACATAAAACACTAATAATAATAATAATAATAATGTTGGGAAGCAGCAGCTGGTAAAGAAAGAGAGAGGGAGAGAGGAACCTTTTCTCTTTATTTCTTAAAGACGTGCAGAGAGGCTGAAGATTGTGTGTTTCATGCAGAAAGTCATTTAAGGAGTTTCTGTTTAGAGGAGAAAAGACGTGAGGAGGGAAATAATGTAAAGAAACATTATCAGTACAGCAGGAGACAGTCTGACATTTAAAGCTGTGTTTTATCTCAGAGAGAAGAGCAGGAAGCCAGTCGGCATGTTCTCCTCACTGAATATTAACTCTTACTTTTTATATTTTATCTGAAATAATTGGAACCATTTCTCTCTCTCAGCTATTAGACCGTCCTCAGTAAACACCTTTTCCTTCTTTAGACTTAACCCTCCTGTTGTCCTCGAGTCAAGGAAGGAACCGAGGAAGAAGGAAGGAAAGGAGGGAGGGAGGAAGGAAGGAAGGAAGGGAGGAAGGAAAGGAGGGAAGGGAGGGAGGAAAGGAGGGAGGAAGGAAGGAGGGAAGGGAGGGAGGAAAGGAGGGAGGAAGGAAGGAGGGAAGGGAGGGAGGAAAGAAGGAAAGGAAGGGGGGAAGGAGGAAGGAAGGAAAGGAGGGAGGAAGGAAGGAAGGAACGGAGGAAGAAGGAAGGAAAGGAGGGAGGGAGGAAGGAAGGAAGGAAGGAAGGGAGGAAGGAAGGAAGGAGGTATGGAAGGAAGGAAGAGGGAAGGAAGGGAGGAAAGGAGGGAGGAAGGAAGGAGGGAAGGGAGGGAGGGAGGAAAGGAAAGAAGGAAGGGAAGAAGGAAAGGAAGGAAGGACAGAGGAAAGAAGGAAGGCAGGAAGGTAGGAGAGAGGAAAGAGAGAGGGAGGGAGGGAGGGAGAAAGAAAAAGGGGAAAGAAGGAAAGAAGGAAGGGAAGGGGGAGGAAAGGAAGGGAGTAGGAGGGAGGAAGGACAGACAGAAGGAAGGAAGGAAGGAACAAAGGTTAATGTCTAATACGAAACAAAATCTCTCAAAGAAAGACCAAAACATTCAGGCCTCTAAATTGTGTCTCACTGATGGAAAGCGTTGAAATAAAAGCCCCCTGGTGGTTAATCTGTGTACTACATGTATCTGATGATGGATCACATATCATTAACTCAGAGTTACAGGAGTTAAAATGAAGCTCTTTTAATAAAAGGTTTCAGTGGAGCCGCGGCAGTGTCAGGATGTGAAACAGAGTCCTGCTTCTTCCACCACAGAAAGAAGGTCTTTGATTTATGCAAATTTAAAGTGATTTTTCACTTTGAGGAGGTCGGCTGGGAAACTAGAAGCTGCCCTTTTCTTGCTCGAGTAATTCTGTTCTGAGTCAATGAAATCACTTTTACCTCAAAACTTTTCCCCCTTCAGAAAATGTTGAAGTTTTCTTTTTTTCCATATTTGCCCTCATCAGCGTAAATATCAGAGCGAAGGTTGGCAGGAAAATTGAGTGAGGATCCTGGATGTTTTTTTTAAAAAGAAAGTTCCCTCATTTCATTTTTTTGGAGCCACACAGTGAAGCAGAGAGGATGAAAAGGAGAAATGAGGACAAAGTAAACCCCGCTGGTACAGAGACACACTCGATGGTCCCGAGAGGAAACACAGAAACTCGCTCGCTGACGCACACGATGACCATGAAGAGTCTCTGATCCTCACATCATTGGCTGATTTTATCTTTTTATGTTCTTATTTCAGTTTGTTCACTTCCATAAAAACACCACAAACATGAAGAAGAGACTCTGAGGGAAGAAAAAGGGGCTGACATGGTTGAGTTTGACACTAAAAGCTGCAAAATTTAAACAGAAACCAAATAAATGAGTGTGTGTGTGTGGGAGGGGGGGGGGGGGTTGTGTATGTGTTTCTATGGTTACACAAACAACATATAATGTTAATGAGCTTTTAAAATGCATTTAGCTGGATTTGCATTCTTAGTGTTTTCCAGAAAGCTTTGAAACGGAGTATTCAGTTAGCTGCAATCTACAACCTCACCACCAGATGGCACTAAATCCTTCACACTGGTCCTTAAAAAAAAAAAAAGAAGACAATTAGGGCCGCAAATAACAATAATTTTCATTATTTATTAACAAATGATTTTCTTGATGGATCTTTGTGTGTGAAAAATATCCCCAAAGCGTCCAACGGTTGAAAAGATGAAGATATTAAAAGTCAAAGTGGCTTTAATGTCAATTCTTCACGTGTCAAGACATACAAGGAATCGAGAGTACGTTTCCCTCTCTACCACGATGAAACATATAAACATATAAACATATAAAGATAGCCAGTAAAAGATAAGATATAAAAAGAAATGTGCAATGTAGGAATTTACTGAGTATGACTAGAAGTAGTAGCATAAGTTATGATAGTGCAAAAGGCAATTTGGTAAGGCAGCAAAAATGTTCAGCTTCCTGCCCGTCTGGAGGAGATGACTCGAGGGAGTGAGGGGAGAGAGTTTAGGTTTCTGACAGCCTGGTGTATGAAACTGTTCCTGAGTCTTTCGGTGCGATGTTGAGTTTAGTTTACAAAGGAGAGCATCAATCCAGTCTCACAGTAGTTTGTAAAATAGTCCCGAAATGTTATCTATTTTCACCGTAATAACAGTCGGTGAGGATCATGGGTATGCTAATGTAGCCGCTTCTGCTATCATCCACCAAAAAGGATTTCTCACAGTTGAAGGTGGAAGAATTAAAGCCGATGTCCAAAACATGCACCAATAGTTTCGTTAAGTTACCGAGGAGACTTTTTGTGTTTTTGTGTTGAGGATGTAAATAAAATCGACAGCGAATTATCTGGTCTTCCCATGAGACTGATAAAGACACAACAAGGTTAAAACCTCCTGGTTAAATGTTGAGTAATATACAGTATAGGGCTGGGTATCGTATAAAAGCTGGGTAAATGATGATACCAGCACTAATCCAAGTACCCTGGTGTAACAGACGTGTAGAGTAACACACTTAAGAGCGTTTAGGTGGCATCTCGGCTGCTGAACTGCTAAGCGCGCTAACTCAAATTCACCACGACTTCACCACCACAGATGGGTTGTCCCTGGTGATGAGCTGAGAGCAGATAATTTGGAGGTTTTAGCCAGGCGGGGAGTTCTGGTCCTCTGAAATGAAGTCAACCAGGAAGTAACTTAAAACTGCATTCTATCAAAAGGCCACCAGGGGGCGACCGTTTTGGTGTCAAAAGGACTTCCGTCTCTATACAAGTCAATGGAGAATTCACCAACTTCTCACTTGATTTCTAACCTCAGTAAACGTTTTCAAAATGTGTTTATGGTCTCAATCGCTAGTTTAAAGCCTTCTTCAATGCAGTATGATGTTCATTTGGGACATTTTGGCCTCCCTGATTTTATATGTGACGATAAAGCAGGGTATGCATTAGGGCGTGGCTACGTGGTGATTGACAGGTTGATTGGTTCACAGGTTCAGGAGGGCGCCTCATGCTCCTCCTGATGCCCATATAAGTAGAATCAGTGTTTCTATTTTACCCAGCATGCACCTGAAATATTCAAGATGGCGCTGCTCAGATCCGATACTATTGGCCTCCGAGCAGCAGTCCACAAACCAATGGGTGACATCACGGATGTTACGTCCATATTATATACAGTCTATGGTTTTAGTTTGATTATCAAAATAGTTGCCACATTTTCTGTTGACCAATCAATGAAGCTTTAAAGAAAAGAATCAAATTTACAATATTACACTAAAAATTCTTTGTTCTGGTCGGAGCCTGATGTTAACGCCTCCAACACTGGACCACAGTTATCTGCACTAAATCCACCTTCATGAACCTGTAAAATAACCGAGAGGTAATGTAGAGTAAATGTTTTTCCTGCATTCAGAATCAGAAACCTTCATGTTCAGCTACATTAAAGCTGTTCTAGTTGGTTCAGCTCTACTTTTGTATGCAGAGCAGTTTTACTGTGATACCATCGGCTCAGTTTGGTGCCATTGAAGGACGGACGGTGACGGTGGAGTCGAGCTGGAGGACGCAGACGCTTCAGTTCATTTGTGTTAATATGCTGCATGGACACTGTCTGGATTTAAAGTATTTACAGAGCAGTTACTAACATGTCCTGTAATTCCCCCCCGAAGCTCCATTGAGACTTTAAGCCAGTTAGCAGCCGGCAGCGTGAAGCCTCAAAGAGCCTCGAGTCAGCGTTCCTCACTTATATAAACATACAGATCATAAAGACTGAGTGAATCCTACAGTTACATTACATCTGAACCACATGTTTTTATTCATATATATAAAGCTTTGTTACAGTTACTGCCTCCCTGTAGTTCATCTGTTAACCCTGAAGTCACATCAGGTTGCTGCTTCATTAATCAGAACTGAAATAGGAAAATTCTTTCTCTTATAATAATGCAGCTTACTAACCTTAACCCTAACAATCTGCAAAAGGCCTTAAAGATTAGATCAATAATGTTCAAAAGCCTTATTTCAGAGCTTGTTTTGACTGTAAATGTTTTTAACACAATGTATCTTAATTGTTTAACTGTATTTTATTCATTGTTTTATTTATTTTATTTTCTTTTCTTTACCTAATTGTCACGGTGAGTAGCGCAGATGGACCCAAAAGGCAGACAGTCTCAGGAAACAGGCACTTTATCGGCCAAACCAGGAATAAACAACTCAACAGAAAAAACACAGGCCGAATGAAACTCTGGCAAAACTACACACTGCCAAATCTACACAGTATAAAACACAGAGACTCGGGCAAAGTCTGAACTGAAAACCAAAACCTACATTAAACATGATGAGGTAATCACTAAACAGGACACAGGTGAGAGAAACAAGACAGGTGAAACACATGAGGCAATCAACCAAGGCGGGAACTAAACACAGGAAGTAGAACTAACAATATACACAAGGAGAGGAATAACTTTCAAAATAAAACCACAACCTACACCAGGATGTGACACATATTGTTTTGTGTGTTGCTGTTTTCTTTTTCTCTACACTGTTGTAAATGAGGATTGCTCCTCACTCTGTCTTTCAATGTAAAATAAAGGTAAAATAATAATAATAATAATAATAAAGACAATAAATGAGTAATAAACTGTCCCGCCAGAATAAAGTGACAGAAGTGAACAACAAATGTAGAAGAAACATCAACAACAAATTTTACAATCAAGCGTATTGCATTCACTTTCCTGGATTAATGCGATACCTCAAAATCCTGTGAGGAAGCTCCGACCTGCAGCATACGTTAACGTTAACCCTGCAGCCAACGTAACCTGCAGCGACGTTGACCTGCTGTTGCTGGCTCCTACTCTACGGTAATGTGTTTTTCTGTCACGCCAGAAAAAAGATAAAAGCATCAGAGCTGAACATCTGATCACGTTATAACATGAAAGTCGTAGTTGGTTTCCAAACAGAAGTGGACTCTGATGTTTCTCCTACTATCTCTCCATAAAGCATCATGAATGCTCCACCATGATGTGTGGAGAATAAAAGACAATATCTCTGGTTCCACTTCATCAGTTTTCATCCTGTAAACCTGTCCATCCGTCTGATGTGAAAGATAAATCTGCTCTTTCAGGATCTGATCTCACAGATATACGAACCAATCAAAATCTCACATTTCTTCTTATTGATTCTGACAACTTACTGA